>NC_056745.1:603917032-604217032 GCF_019279795.1 Protopterus annectens
AGTGGGACATGTTTGGTACAGACATCAGACTGTACAGTCCGACACATACCCACGGCCAGTACAAAGGACAGAACATAACTGTTTTGCCTACAGAAAAGCATATTCCTGTAGCATTTTAGTTGCTTATTCTGTTTCTCATAACAGTCAGGTATTTCAGATACAGAATTAACTGTTTAGTGCAACTATCCCATAAAATATAAGTAATATGCTTGTCCTAAAATCTCAGGACATTTGCCATGTTGACAATCACATGTCAGGACACAACTGCCCAAAGAAGGACTGTCCCTCGCAAAGTGGGACAGGTGGTAACCCTATGTCACACTGTGGCCAATTAAAAAGGTGGAAACACAACCGTTGACTGTGGGGAGGCAATGTCCACAACGGTCGGACATGTGTAAGGAATAGCTTGGACAAAGGAAAAGGTGCCATCCTACCAATGAGTAGAACAGGCTGGCAAAATCCAGAAGTCAGCTGTATAATCCGAACATCTATGTGAAACAGTCGAATGGGTAGTGCCTGGATAGACCAACCAAGTAATGAAAGTGAAGTAAGGGCGTGTACCTATGTGTGTGAGGTATAGCATGTGGATAGCAAACATGGCAGGGTAGTCCACACAACCATAAAGGTACCTGACACATGTAGGGCAGTCAATGTGTAACTCTGGCCGTGTCATGGGCCAACAACCAAAGTAGTGCTCTATGGGGTGTGAGTAATTCGCGTGTGAGGGGTGTGTATTTAATGGTAAATTCCTCAAAGGCGATACTTGCATCATATGCAGAAAAGGTGAACTGGAGGTGTATGAGAGGGCAGCAGGTGAAGTGGAAAGAAACACAACCTCATGTAGAAACAGCTGCAAGACAAGCAGACAGGCCATAGTGTAGAACACAATCCCACAAACATATGAATATGGAAATATCCGAGACAAATGTATAGATACGACACCATCACATACCCACAGATGGGTCCTGATGGAACTGGCCATAACAAATGCAACACACCTGGATGCATAATAGCCTACCCAGCATACCCTCCACAACACACAACCTGCCACCATACCAGAACGTCCACCAAATCCAGCCGTACTTGGTCCACTGGTTTGTTGCAGAAACAGCTACACACAGTGACCCCTATGCATATGTAGTAGATATTGTCACCCTAGGCAGTGTCAGCAGTGCAAACCATGTATCCCCTGCAGGTAAAACCCCCTGCACGTTTTTGTGAAGCCACAAAAATCTTCGTTATCTAACTTGTTTTGGTCTTGACCAATTTTTGGGATATCCCTCACGGGATGACCAACTTGTGTAATTAGTAGAATGGGTATGACGACATGATGTCCAATCCAGTAGATATCTGGACACAAGTCAGAACATGCAGTAGAGGTCCATGACACTGTCCAGCCCTAAGTGGGCATGCATAACCTACCACCCAGGATAAAATACCTTCCCGTGACACACGTGTCCAGACACGAATAGGAGGGAGAATATAATGCACACATTTGCAAAGTGGAAAATGGCATGAGGGCGAGGAAGACACTACGTAAACAGGTCAACCCTGATCAACCCTGATCAAGTGTGAGGGACACTGACTGTATGCAGTCGTGACTGACCATACCTGTCATCCTGTGTGAGCAAGATATCTGGACAGAGTCGTGAATATAAGTGAGACAAAGGTCCAAAATCAGGGACAATCTGTAAACATATCTCTTAGAAACATAGAATTTGATAGAATAACAGTTTGCACATTGGCATTAATGTCTGGAGTATGAAGTCTGAAACCCAACTGTCTGTCAGCACATTCCAACTGCAGTCTTTAATGCCAAGCTACAGCGTATTACAGAGGTCTGTGCCATACCACTCAACTGTCCGGATATTCGCAGAATGACAAGGGTCACCACCTGTCCCACTTTGCTAGTAACGATCCCTCAGTAGGCAGTTGTGTCCTGTGAAAAAAATCAAGATAGCAAATGTCCTGAAAGTTTATTTCCCAATTTACTTTAATAGTTGCATAAAACGGTTACTTTATATATGAATCCTCAATATGTTATGTGAAGTAGCATAAGCAATTCAAATGTTACTAGAATAAGCTATTATATGTACAAAAAAGGTTAAAGTTCAGTACTATACACAGCTGTAGGTATGTTTTGTCCTGGAAAATCTGACATCTCTACAGAACATGCCCCACTGTGGGCAGTCGAAAAGGTGGCAGCCCTAAGAATGACCACAGGTTCGCACCATAGTGTTGGTGTGTGCCTCCGACAATCTGCACCAGTGTGGTAAATAGCTGAGGATTGACGTCACTAAATAATGAGAAATATCCCGAGTATAAGACTCCACAACCTTCAGAAAAGTCATGCTAATGCAAAACCTAGCATTCTATCAATGTTGTAAGCTTTTAAGAGCAATCTTTAAAATGTGTCCTAATTGTCCCCCCATCGTGTAGGTTTTGCACAGGTTCAGTGCTCTAAGAGGTTGAGAGGTATGGTCCATACTTATTTACAGGAACAGCCCATCACACTTGTGTAATGTACAGCCGCATACCTGTAGTCACTTCATGTCCAAAAATAATAATCCCTGTATGACTGTATACAGGTAATAGTCAAATGTGAATGGGAACATCCCTCACCGTGGAGTATGGACTGTAACAACCCCACCCATAATATGTAATGCCAACAGAATAAGCTGCTGACAGGTGCCCAAACACCTGTGTCTATAAACAGAGGTAAAACTTCAAAATAGGGAGATACTCCCTGTCCATATGCTTCGTCTGACATTTGACCTCGGCCAGGGAAGTTCCATTCACCAGGTGGACAATCCTAAACCCAGATCACTACATGAACACCCTGAAAATCAAAGACCTGTATGTGGCTGGAATATATGCCTTGGTGTTCTGCATATCCTCGGAGTGATTAACAATGCAGCCGGAGTCCACAGCAGTAGGCAATAAGGAATGTGTAATATGTAGTACCGCCTTTTTCCCAGATGGAGAATGGATGCCTGTGTCGTAGGTAAAGCGGTGAGGCGTATGTTGATGTAGCTAAGTACTATGGGTATGCTTATCAATGAGGGAGAAACCAATAGAATAGTGGTTATGGTATCCGGCCAACGTGAATGCAGTCCCGGTTGACCTACGACCACTGCACATATAACTTGAAAGTGTAATGAAAGCGTTTGTGCAGTACACACATTTAAATATGTAAAGGTGAACGTGTGTTTTGCAGTAGTCTGTAAACTGGAATACAGATATGTAACTGTTACGGTCAGAATTATGAAAGTTCACGGAAGCACAATTATCTATGAAACATATGTAACCCACAATAAGGATATGCAAGTGCGCCTGCACGTGTGTAATCCGCTCACAGAATAGAAAATGAATGGTGTTTTCCCCACGTTCTATGTACATGGCTCATACCTGTTAAACCCGTAAAGTACGAAACCGGACAAAGCCATGACAATAACTGGTACAAATAGGGACAATCCCCAGATATTGCCCTAACAAACATAGAAAGTGGACAGAATAACAGGTGTGTCACTAGCATGGATTCTCTGAAGGGTATGAAGTCGTAACCTGAAATGTTTGTCATTATTTACCAACGTCAGTCTTTAAGATATGCCACTAACTTGCCAGATAGACACAAGGTTATGAAAAACGGATCACAAATAGGGACAATCCCCAGATATTGCCTAACAAACATAGAAAGTAGATAGAATAACAGGTGTGCCACTAGCATGGATTCTCTGAAGGGTATTAAGTCGTAACCTGAAATGTTTGTCATTATTTACCAACATCAGTCTTTAATGATATGCCACTAACTTGCCAGATAGACACAAGGTTATGAAAAACGGAGCAAAGATAAGAGGCAAACAGCTGTATATGCAGCCGAAATCTGTACAGTTGAAAGGTATGATATGGAGATATATATACACATATATCCACAGACATAATCCAAAGCAAATTATGAGATGAGGAATGTACAGACATATGTATATATGTACAGATATATATATATATATATATATATATATATATATATACACACACACACACACACACACACACACACACACACACACACACACACACACACACACACACACACACGATACATGAATAGATATATACACAACAAACGTATGTCCCTGTACATATAACACATGTACATAAATAGGTCACGGTATAGCTAATATGGATAGACAGACAGACATGCATGAAAGGAGACTACACCAATGGTTTCCAAACCATTTCCTGGAAAGTACCAGTGTGACAGGGCCTGCAAGTTCTACATGTTAAACATGAATATAGGTGTCCTTTGTAGGACCCCAAAAATTGATCCGTATGAAGTGCGAACCGTCATAGATGCGAGAGACGTCACAGCTGCAACTACGATATAGCTGTACATGCAACAGTAGCAGGTGCAAGGGTAATAACACATGGGCCGATTGAATGTATGATGTACGAGCTGATATCCGCAGAGTGGGGAGTGCTCGGAAGTGTCCTCACACTTTATTATCGCTCACATTAAACATGTCTAATGCGTGCTGTGGAGGTGTGTCTGGTATGGGAATCATGGGTATGCAGAATTGGGTCAAGGTGTTGGCTGGCACAGATCTGTTAGGTATGCCCCATGGGAGTGATCAATATACCTATGTGGGTATAGCACACGCCTATATTCTCCAAAAAGGTGCAACCCATCCACTGGACATTGTGTAAACCATTGGGGGAAGACGTAGGGACCTATATCAGTGTCATGTAGGTGATTATCATGGATGGACACACATATGACCAAGATGGTAACCATACCTGCCGGAATGTCAGAATAAGACAGCTGGACTAAGGCATAGTACATGACAGACAAATAGGGACTATATTAAATATACCTAAGACAAAGTCAGACCGTTGATAGAATAATTGCGTAGTCGGGAATACGAATGTTATGAGAGTTAGTAATCATGAAATAGAAATGTCAGTCATGATTACCTAACCGCACAGTCCGTCATGGCTTGCCAGCAATCTATCAGAAAGGCACACTATCATGACAAATGTAACATAATCATAGGTCAAACCCCAGGGTGTATACCCATAATGTGTACAGGTGAGAGGTATGAAGGTAACCCATCCTAATGAAATTAACAGAACTAGTGATACTAGGTGGACAGGTGAGAAGAAAGACGTCAGGACAAATGACAGAACATGTTCAAGTCATAAGCATGTTTGTCCACAAATGTGAATTACAATGTATGGCCTGTGAAAGTCAATGTGGAAGGTTAATAGACTCAAATGACATGTGTCCCTCAGGGTGTCATGCAGTGTCACCAATACAGTGTCCAGTGCACCATACTCGTACGTGAGCTCTGCCACTGACGGAAAGCGCAAATACCGGCCTACACATAAGGTACATGATGGAAGAAGTAGTGTGGATAAGCACCTGTTGGCCTGTGTGAGGAATATAATCCAGTGAGTGGGTGTGTCCTGCAATAGGAATGTAATGGTAACTGGCCTGTGATGGCTCCGTGTATTGTGTGTATTGGCGTAATTGTATGAATGTGCAGATGTATGCCTCATATGTGTGGTGTGTTCCTCTCACAATCTGTACCTGTCTGCCAAACACCTGAGAACTGACGTCATTAAATAATAATAAACATATGTGTTTAAGACCCCAAATCCCTCAGAAAGGTCATACTAATGCCAAACCTATAATACTGCCAACTATCTACGTTTGTAAGAGCAATATGTAGAATCTGCCCCTATCTGTCCCTCCATCATGTCAGGCTTTGTACAGATGTTTTGCTCTAGGAGGTTGGTAGGTATGATCAGAAACAGATACATGTCTGAGGAAGCAGCATTATCGACCGCAAGATAACGCAGAAGGTACGAAAAGCGCTGCAGTAGGAAGTTCATCCGCAGGTATGTGCTGACATGTTAAATGACACAGCAGTCTACAGGAAGTACCTATAAGGTGTCACCTTTACCAGTGATGACAGTGGGACATACCCACAGCCATGCATACACCACAAATAGACATAGCACACAGCAAAGCCTAGGCCATGATACATGACACCTTCGGCATTTATGGATTGAGTGAGAGTACAGCAAGGAAAGATGACTGCGAGGCTATTCAGCAAACACCCGCAGGGGCGTGCAAGACCGCCCGTAACACGAACATTGCATGGACAATGTTGGGATTTGCAACATACCCCATTTGTATGTGTAAGCTATGCAAATGATGTAATTATAGGGTTGCCACCTTTCCAAATGGCCAAAGTGGGACATTTGTGCTACAAACATCAGATTTTGCAGGGCAAAACATACCCACGGCCAGTACAAGGGACATAACTTCAGTTGTTTGCCTGAATAAAAGTTTATTCTTGTAGCATTTCTGTTCCTTATTCTGTTTCGTATAACATTTAGGTGTTTCAGATACAGAATAACTGTTTTATGCAACTATTACATACAATATAGAAAATAATTTTGTCCTAAAATCTCAGTACATTTGCCATTTTCTCACAGTATTTTGCAGGACACAACTGCCCAAAGACACAAGGTTCCTTGCAAAGTGGGACAGGTGGTAACCCTACGTAACTATGCGATACAAGAAACAGTAAGCTGTCCGTGCAAGAGCAGACTTATGTGCAGAAATATACCCGGGTGTTATGCGACTAACGTTTTGCACATTGCTAAACGGAGCAATGACAGCTGCAAATACAGTATGAATACAGTCTAAGAAGCATGCCAATGTCCAAGTCCAAGGCCAGTGGCGGCTTTGTCCATTGGATATCAATGAACCAGTAGTTGTCCTCCCCGATCCCTGGTGTGGAAGCATAGCGCAGTACCACGAGAACGCGCTGCGCTTCAAAACAAGACATATGGATAATATACATACAAAATGTAGGTTTAGTTAGATGTTAGTATGCCATGCAGATGAATGGCAAGCTGGAGACAACATGGCTACTGCGTACTGGCACCTATGTGTGGAAGCACTCTGTCAGAGATGTAACAAAGCATGTGTAGGCAATGTGAGGCAAGTGAGGCTGAGGATAGTGAATCACAACATGTCATGCCATATGGGCCAAGCCTCTACAGTGTAGTGTAGGTTAAGGGGACTTTTAAAGTAGAAGATAGGTGACAACAGGAGTGTGTATGTACAAAACACTGTAACCTCACCAGAGCAGTGTCACATGTGTGCTGTCAGTACTCAGTGGAAGAGGCATGTCATGAGCTATCCCAAGGAACATCAGGAGACTGACGGCGTACGCCATGGATACCACCGATGTGACCTGCAAACCCGCCCACAGTGTGTCTCTGCCCGTTCACGCCAGTAAGAACGAATAAGTATGTTTGCATGGGTGTTAGCCCGTGTGCGCATGTGGAAGAACGAGTAAGCTAGTGTATGAATGGTAAAGCCCGTGTAATGTCGTGTATGCATTTGTAAGCAGGTATACATGTGTACTACACACATCACACACGTACTGCACACACAGACACACATGCTGCCAATACTACACACATCAGTGAAATGGCACATGGCTGGGGACTACATCATCAGAGATAACAGTGCTGTAAACTATGCTACAGTGATGCTCATAGCTGCAATGCATCATGCCTGCTGAAGTACACCTGGAAGTAACACATTGTGTGTTAACAGCATGCTAACATCAATACAGTGGAATAAAGCCACTGTGTGCAGCAGCACCAGGTTAGTCAGATCCTGCATCAATGTTACACATCACAGGTGGTGGCACAGGTGACATCATATGCACAGGGTGTGGTGTTAACATGTCCAGAGCTGTCATAGAGCCATCCAATGTACAAGTAGGTGTGTGTGTGTGAGGGACAACGGTTATTGCATGGCCCAATGGTGGTGCAATGAGTTTGTGTATGTGATAGCCATAGCTGTTTGTGATAAGCATGTGTGTCTGCATATACACAGGTACAGCATGTGTCAGCCATATACAGGAGGTTGTGGGACAGTCACAGACCGTACCTGACAGGCTGTAGAGATCCCCATTCCTGGCCATGGACACCCCTCCATGCATCCAACACAACCCAGTCATGCACCTGTCAATGTCTACACATACAGTCCTGGGATCTGTACCACAACCTGTGGATAAACATGTGTCTGTAATGTTAACCTGGGGTGCATAGACTTGGCAGTTACTACAGATGGATATGAGCCATACTCACACTCCAATGTAATAACCACCGCTGACTGTTTCCGAGATCTGCATACGACCAGTCAAAGGTGCTGCACTAACATTGTTTCCAATGCCCGTGTAATACCCAGCAACACAATAACCGGTCACTACACATGTATAACCCACAATCACTACAGCACACAGTATGTGCACTAACACAGAGCCATAGCAGATGTACATACAGCCAAGGTGCTCACGTACAGACAATACAGCACAGTCAAGAGTGATAATCCGAACATACATATCTATATACAATATACATATATATATATATATATATATATATATATACATATATATATATATATATATATATATATATATATATATATATATATATATATATATATATATATATATGTGTGTGTGTGTGTATACACATATATATATATATATATATATATATATATATATATATATATATATATATATATATATATATAGAGCTATATACACACATCTATCTATATGTGTATATATATATATATATATATATATATATATATATATATATATATATATATATATATATATATATATATATATATATATATATATATATATATATATATATATATATATATATATATATATATATATATATATATATGAGTAGATAGATACATATACACACACACACACGTGGCAGGGTTGGGAGCAGAACATAAACCTAAGCACTGTACTACATGATAGCATTACGCAGTTACAAAATGCGCTACCGTGATCAGTGCATCACATGATTCACACAGGCACATGTGTAGCCTGCAGACAGCAGCATCAAAGGCAAAGACGCCGCACGGATGTTATGGAGAGTGAATTCTGTCAAAGCAATGTACTGCTGTCATGCAGCTGGAAACACACACACACACACACACACACACACACACACACACACACACACACACACACACACACACACACACACACACACACACACACACACTTGGCAGGGCTGGGAGTTGAACATACACCTACCTACCCTAACACACTACCGCATGACGCATTTACAGAACGCGCTACCGACATTACTAAGCACAGCAGTCCCAGAGGCAGACATCTAAGTGCATGTCATCATCCGCAATGGCAAAGACATCGGTAGCAAACTGTTGTGGTGTGCGGTGTCTAAAATCAAGACTGAGTCCCCAGGCAGACAGGAGCATGCGCGCAAACACACACACACACACACACACACACACACACACACACACACACACACACACACACTTGGCAGGGCTGGGAGTTGAACATACACCTAACTACCCTAACACACTACAGCATGATGCATTTACAGAATGCGCTACTGACATTACTAAGCACAGCAGTCCCAGAGGCAGACATCTTGGTGTGTGTCATCATCTGCAAAGGCAAAGATGTCGGTAGCAAACTGCTGTGGTGTGTGGCATCTAAAAGCAAGACTGAGTCCCAGGCGGATGGAAGCATGCACGCAAACACATACACACACACACACACACACACACACACACACACACACACACACACACACACACACACACACACACACACACACACACTTGGCAGGGCTGGGAGTTGAACATACACCTAACTACCCTAACACACTACAGCATGATGCATTTACAGAATGCGCTACCAAGATTACTGAACACAGCACTCCCAGAGGCATACTTCTAGGTGGGTGACATCATCCACAAAGGCAAGGACGCCGATAGGGAATGTATAGAGAGTGAGCAGTCTGAAAGCATATTACTGTCCCATGGTAGACGTAGACAAACACATGGCAGTGGTGTGATCGGGGCAACCAAATATCTACAGAGCACTACAGCAACACTACATAGATACAGGACGTGCCACAGACAGTACACCCTTCAAGACAGCAACCAGTGTGTTCAATGTAGGCATCCATCGTGACATTGAAAATGTACATCTGTTGCCTGGATGACCACCATCGCTATACAGGATGTCAATGGTCATGCCCACATGCTTAGTATCACATGTCCGCTTGGAATGTACTGTGTGTCCATCTACACAATAGTGTACTGGGCATGCCCACACACTTAGCAGTTGCAAAGGGCCGTCTTGCATGCACACGGATTCTATACACGGAAGGGCGCAGTTTGGAATGTACTGTGTGTCCATCTACACAACGGCGTACTGGGCTTGCTCACACACAGTTGCAAAGGGCTGTCTTGCATGCATGCACATGGATTCTAAACACAGAAGGGCACAGTTTGGAATGTACTGTGTGTCCATCTACACAATGGCATACTGGGCATACTCACACACTTAGCAGTTGCAAAGGGCCATCTTGCATGCACATGGATTCTAAACACGGAAGGTCACAGTATGGTATTACTGTCCCCACGTACATGAAGGCCACTCACATGTATTGACCAGTACACACTCAGGAGCTATCACAGATGTCTCAGGTGCAGATCACAGAGGTACACACCACAATCTACAATGTAACCCTCAGACATCACCATGTTATTGGACCAGCAATACACAGCCATACATTAACACAACACCGTGTGACTCATGACCAGTGGACTGTACACAGGTCTACAGCAACTGTGCAGACTACACATGTACCGACAGGGTTCCATCATGTGTTATGCATAGCAATGATACCACTGTACATAAACAGGTCGGCTCTACACATACCAGGGGCCCTGGGTCTTACACAGCTGTGACAGATGACTGTCGCTGTACACCAACGAACACACATGTTTGGCTATGTCATACATGTAATTGCAGTGGATATGTGCATGGACCACACACACAACACATATGTACATAGCATAGCCTTTGCTGTCCTCCGTGCAGACAAATGGCTACAGCAATCATACGCACGCAAATGGAAGGTGGGTCCATGGCTGTTGAATGCCAACAGTACATGAGGTAGCAATGTTGACCGAGGACACATTCCCTCTGTACTAGTTACCCATGACACCCATCATATCATACAACAGTCCATGTGTTATGTATGTCAACACACATGTTCACCAATTGCAATGCATACAAACATGGCTACATGACAGGCATGTAGGACCAACACACACGTACAATCTGTGATGTGTATGCAGCTACCATGCATGTGCAGTAACTGATGTAAGTAACTCATCTGTGCCTAACTACAACATGCAGTTGCAATGCAGCCCCATCATTGACACCTGTATATGGTGACATACTGACAGTATAGTAGAATGTACAGCAGGTATGGATGGATGTGTGTACATAAAGTGGTGATCCACCTGTGTAGATGGATGTTTGCCGGGGACAGCTCACAGGTGTGTCACATGCCATCCTTCCATTACATGTGCAAATAGTATGCTATGTTACCGTTACTTGACGGTGAAGACATAAAACCTACACAGCGGTCAGGTGTTACCGACAGTACGCCACTTGACACCTGTAACACTTACATCCACCCATGTGCATATAGCAGCACAATTGCTGAATGTAGCATTGGTACACATAATGCGGCCAATACTGCTGCATGTCTGTCAGACGTATCATCATATAGCAGGTGTATCATTCACAGTACTGCCATGTGTGCTTGCTTTGTGACCATATATGCCACATATGGTGGGGAATACATCCCAATTGTTACACACCCCTGTACACTGTTGTAAAGATCTGTACATACTGCAGTGTGGAAAGCATGACATAGGCAGGTGTGGTGTGTGTATCACACACATCAGCTATCCATATGTGTATGACATTTGTGGTCTCCACAGTGTGTGTGTGTATGTAGGTGTGTATGGCTGTCAGGTGCATGGAGTGATGGAGTATGCTACCTTACAGAACACACAGGATCCCTAACCCCACATGGTGATGCAGTCCACTACCCTGTTGATGCCATTGGTCTCAGCCGCACTGACTACCTGTACATGTTCTTTCTCTGTGTCGCGTCGTGTGGGTGCACAGTGCTGTGATGGTGATGACCACATAGGCAAGGGTCCTCACCTCAACAGTATGGCGTGTGCGTTATAGTGTTGTTGACCCCGTGAGTGTGAGCATGTTCTTGTAATGTGACAGGGTATTACTGCTACACAGTGAGGCCTCATGCTATCAAGTGGCCTCTAACATTTTCATTGGCCAAACCGCTGTGTACAACCCCTGCACCATGTCAACATACCTGTGATGTGACCTGGTGTGGATGTCACGTCTCTTGCCACTATAGCCTATTAAACTGCCCAAATGCTTCTGGATCAGAATATGTGTGGACATCTGTGTTATGTTAGACTTTCCAACAGTCAGGTTGAGGCTACGTATAGCATGCTGATATTGCCATATGTGCCTGTGAGTACTCCACAGTTACACATGGGAGACTGCAAACAGTGCTACCTGTAGGCACATGCAAGTAGACCATAAGGAGGGAAGCAGGGCATCATTACCAACATGCTGTTACTGTTGTTACCGAGACACATACTATGAACATATAACAATGCATGCTAAACCTGTACTACATGGTATGTCTGGTGCATGTCAACAGTACACAACTAATGTAATATACACGTCTCTCACTATTCACACACAACTAATGTAATATACACTTCTCTCACTATTCTTACACAACTAATGTAATATACAACTCACTATTCTATTCACCCTGTGCATCAGACCATTTGTGCATGTCCCTGCACCAATGGTGTGCATGACAGGGATGCGGCACAGGCTTCATCATATGCACAGGGTGATAATGTTTGCCAGGGGCATAGGCTGCACCAATGGATGACATCTTGTGTGTGGGTAAGGGCCAGTGATATGATTGGACATGTCTGTTCAGTATTCATGCGGGTGTTGTGGTGCCCTACAGATGTCTTTGCTGTGTGCATGTATGTCTGCACACAGTTCTGCCTTTTGTGAGGCCTACATGGGGTATTATTGACAGCTCCAGATTGTACAGACCAGGTTGTACAGCTCACTGTGTCCAGCCACGGCTACGTGACCTGTGCCTGTCAGGGGTTGCACATGCACTATCAGGCAGAGGTACAGCTTGGCTACTGTCCGATGACACATGTCCACTGGAACCGTGTCCCCACTGTGAATGTCCAGGACCATGTCCATGTGGCCTGCTGTGTCCTGGTGTGGACAGTGCAGCACCAGCTGCACTGCTACTGCTACCAGCACTATGGGAGTGGACATGTGAGGTGACACGCTCACGTTGACCTGCACTAGGTAGTGTAGCTGGTCTACATCCATGTGGCCTATGCCTCACTCCTATCAGATGTTTCAGCACAGACAGCTCACGCTCGCGAATTGCCATGCCACGGTCAAGGATTCTGACCATGTCACCCAATCGCCTGTCCAGAACATCAGCAATCTGTTGTTGAGCATTTGCCAATGCCTGAATGTTGTCATTTAGTCTACGGATAGCGGACCTCTGCAGCCTCTGCCCTCCTCTGTTCTGCCATTCAGCACGTGCCTGTGCTGCCATTACAGTCTGGAACATGCGTCTGGTGATACCAGCTGCTGCACTCTGTCCTGCAGGTGCATGTCTGCCAGAGGTCCTCCTACAAGCAGCACCGGCCACATGCCTGTGTGGCACATCTGCAGACATTACACTGACACCATGGTGTGAAGACACACCTTCTGTAGCCACCACACATTCCTCTTCAACGCTAACAGATGCTGACTGTCCTTCCTCTATGGCCACTGGTGATGCAGTATGTGTTGGCAGCAGAACTGTGTGCAGGGAAGAGGGGGACATAGCTGGGATGGCAAACATTGGCACAGATTCAGCCCCTGACAACCCTGCCTGTACCTCATGCATATGTTCATTACTGCTAGTATCTGTGGGGACATTAACATCAGATGGACTGCAGGAGGGTAACGCACCTACATCACCTGTGAATGCAAAGAAAGACTCTAAATTACAATAGACACTCACACACACAGGCACACACATACACACACAGACACTCACACACAGACACACACACACACACACACACACACACACACACACACACACACACACACACACACACACACACACACACACACACACACACACACAGACACACCACACAGACAGACACACACAGACACACCATGCATGTAATTTGACAGATGGCATGCAGCATGCCTGTGATACAGCAGAGGGCATGCAGCTCAGACATTAATAGTGTTAGTAAGCATACCTCCCTGGGGTGCACACTACAGCAAGCAGGTGTCATATCAGTAGCCATGCAGTTCACATAATCATGGTAGTATGCATGCATCCCTGTGATACACCATGTGGACCAGAACAGTACACATGGCTGTTGTGACCTTGACATGTAATCTGCTGACGTGTACATTAACATGCATACATGTCTGACACAATGGTGTCCTGACACATGTACAGCATCGTAATGAGCATCACATTGCGGTGTTGCCGGTATGCCCTACAGATAGAATGCAGGTTTAGCAAATGTGCATGAGCATGGAAGGGTAGTGTGAGCCGTCTACATTGCTATACAGTGAGTAGTACAGACACTGTGCCATTGCATGGCATCATGAGGCATCTATATTGCTGTGCAATGCATAATATGTACACATTGCATAGCCATAACTGCATGCAAAACTATGACATAACTGTGGATTGTGATCCACGATGCTGAGGTGTATACACACCAAACTATGTTGTGTCAAGTGACAGGTCACTGGAGGACCTACAGATGACACCCCTGCACAACAACTACAGGGTCTTAGCTGCCTGGTAACCATGTCCACACATAGCAGACATGTCAATTCACCATTTCCCACATGACATTGCTGTACCACACACACAAAGTGCACAGCTAATGGTGATGTCCTATAGCAGCAAGGGAAATATACAGTATTTGTGGCCTGATGTGGTGTCAATGTCTGTAGAAGCTGTACAGGTGACTACTGTCATGCTATGACACATTTGTGATGTTCAACAGATCTTATATGGTAGACTTCAGTGACACCTCCACTAGCTGTGCACAGGATTTTATGATGTCCAGTGTACCACATCAACTGTATAATCAGTCAACTAAGGCTATAATTGGACCATGTGTGGACAATGTGCAACAGGGTGTATACACATCACATCTACTGTGTGGCTACATGTCTCTGGCCATACCCCATGGCCATGTGTGCACATGTGTTGGCCAAATGTGTGTGGTGTCCATCTATCTCATGTGTCTGTATTGTCCCATATGATATACACCCATAGATGTCAGATATGTCACCATCCACAGGGCTATGCAGACAATGGGTTGTATGTTTGGTATGTGGGGTATGGGTCATGGGATAGTGTGACAATATTGCAGCCAGAACACTACGTGTCTGGGACATGTCAGATAGCACATCACAATGTGTGCACCCAATGCAGGGGCATATAACACAATGGTGACACCTGTGGGATGCTCATTTCACAGCTCACTGTGTGGTACTGTTTGCGTACCACACATGTTGTTCCAGTGCATACTACATATGCCACCATTGTAGAACACCTCCACCGTTGTATGTACAGCTGACCACACATGTAGCAATGACAACTACTGTAAATGCAAGTCGGTGTATCATTTCATTTGTATATATTGCACATGGGTGGCCTGTGTGACTGATGGGTGATGCGACCTGTATATCGTGACTGGAATGAGCATCAAGTGTGCAACTGTTAACTGGTCACATGGCAAATAGATCTATGCTTTAACATGCCTGATACTGATGACAGTCTCACCTGCAAGTGACTCACGTCTGTGCGGTATGCCAGAGGTGCCTGTATAGGGGTGACACAGCAGTATGAACATTATCCATGACTGTATGACAGCCACAGGGTGCACTGTGCATGTTAACACATTCGCCTGTATAATAGCATATAGTATGCATACACAGGGTAGCATACTGTAATATGCAGCATGTGTGTCCACATACCTTGCATTTGTTGTTACTTTACATGATGTACAGTGACGCATGCAACTAAATGGGATATAATAGCCATATGTGCAGTACTGACTTACCAGGCAACTCCAGGCTCATTGGTTGGGAGACACCCACCTCCATGATGGCAGCTAGTGTGTGTGTGTGTGTGGATGCTGTTCTGAGGGTGTCCCCAGACTGGCCAGTAGCTCCTCGGTGTGTGTGAGTGGGGGCTGGGTTGGTGGCCCACCACCTGTTCCACCATGTTCCCCTGGCAATTGCAGTGCACGCTGTTTTGCATGTCATATCAAGTCCATGCAGTGTCTGCGCACCTGCTGGTAGGTGCGGTTATGGCCACCCACATTGCTCACCCTCCTGTGTAGATGCTGCCACAGGTCGTCCCAATGCTGGGCATGCTGTGGCACATGGCTGAACAACACCTCGTAGTTCTCATGGAAGTACAGGATGAGGACATCATCCTCCTGGCGGCTGTATGCTGGAAGGCGTGTACAAGGCACTATCTGTAAGACATAATGATGGTGACAGGTCACAGTTTCAGAGATGTGTAGAGATACTGCTGCACATACATTTCTATGACATCTAGCACATCTGTACAGTTATCTTTGCAAATCATCATGACACTGACACGACTGATGTGTTTGTGTCACACACATGTAACACCCGTTATGCACTGGATATCATCACCATATATGTGTGTCACCTCATTAAAGTGTTCATACTCCATGTGAATGCTGTCTTAATGTGGGCATGTCTATTTGCCTGCACTGGTGTTCTTACTTATCTGCACATGCCTGGATGTGTCCACGGTAATGCTGTTGACCTTGATGCTGTGTATATGTCACATATCTACACAGACACAGCCTTGATGGACTTGAGCCGTGACAATGCACACATACGCATGGACACCTGTACATGCATGTATTTTGCCATATACATCTACACAGCACTGTAGAGCTGTTCAACATTCTGCAACGGATCACCTCTGTTGCACATGTGATAGACATGGGACAATGGCTAGTCGGATGTCATTTGCAGGGATGGTTATCAACCATAGCATGTATGGGCAAGGTTTCCTAGCTGTAACAGACAGCCCCTATGCCACCGTGAGGTGCATCAGTGCCACATTACTGATCCGGACAGTTGATACTACATCTACCATGCGCCATCACACCATGTATGACTGGGATGACATGTGCAGCTTTGATGGACAGGGTTTCATGGTTTGGTGGGAGTATGTCACATGTATGGCACAGGGATCTGTCCAGCATGTGGCAATCCTAGTATTAGGATGGTGGCTGTCTATGACGTATGTCTTACAGATCAGGATATGGACATGTAGCATGTCCATCATCATGGTGTAGAAAATGTCTTTATGCAAGGTAGACAGCATGCTGCATAGTGGAGGTGAGGATTGTGAAGGCTGGTATCACCCATCCACACATGGCCATTACCCCTTAAAGGTGATATGTGATCCAATATTGGTCACCCCAGTGCTGTATATGCCTGTCCAATGATCTCCGTGCTCATATATGGCACCTTGTCATGACATGGGTGCCACGTATGACTACCAAGGGGCCTGGAGATGTCACCAAGGCAGGAGGTGTACTGCACAGCACCATCCCTTACACAGTGCCCATAATGTTGACCACAGCCTGGGTGGTAGTTAATGGGTACAGGGATGTTCACCTAGCGGTGACAATGCTGATATCATCCATCAGAATGTGCACATATGAAACACACACCTCACCCACACAGCCCATTCTGTATGTTGTTCACAACACTGACACAGCTATTCCTCATAGGTCATGGCCATTCACATCCTTACATACACAGATGCCTAACATTTGTCTGTGTGGTATGGGCTACAATGAGGGTGGAGTAGAACACATTAACCCTGTTCTACTGTAGCTGGCACTGGTGTGATATGCACATGTCACTCTGGTACATTTGTAGTTGTGAGTCTGTCAACAGGCCACTGGTAGAACACTCCTGTGACATACAAAGGTATTTGTAATCAAACATCCGTACTGTCTTGTACATCTGTACTGCTAACATCTACAGTGATAATGGTTCATGGACATGCACACCATACTCAGCAGGGTTATAGTGTGGTGCCACCCATTATGACTGGCATCACCACTTGTGGGTTGATATTATCCAACACCCTATCTGTATTGTATGGTCATGCTAGGCACTTGTTCAGAACTTGTGAGCATGTCATGAGCTACTGATTAATATAGCACCCATTCCACACCATTTCCCACAGGTACACTGGCTGTCCTAAGATTTCCAGCTTGCTTATGGTACAACAGCTGTTGTACACACGTAACGCACAAATCCTGTGAGACATGGTTGTATATACAGGCATGTCCAACTGTCACGTACCAGTGCAATTGCCTCTCTATATGATGGATATGTCATACATGTGGCAATAGATCAATTGTCTCATGTACACATTCAATGCTCACCTCCCAACATACGACACTACAGCCTGTGGGGGATGCAGTTATGCAGCTCTGCTGGGGGTAATGCTGTCACCAACCCTGACTGCACCTGACAGTCATGTGGGGATGTGTAACATTCGCAACACACCCCACTCATCACATAGTCTCACATGATCTCCACCACAGGCCACACATATGAGGACAACTTGTGCAGTACCTCTCCATACTCTGTGTAGGCACCAGAGGCAGCCCCCATCATGGAACACAACATCACCAACTTATAGCCCACAGACTCATGTGTGCCCATCACATACAGCCAATAGGGTGTTATAACATACACAACACACCAGTCATAGGTGACTCTGTAGGCGGACACACTGCAGTTCCACACAGCAGGCTACACAAGGTGATAGTCGCTTACATCTTGCTGTTGGGTAACTGGTTCTGCAACATAACCTATGCACCCATGCCACACCTTACCAGGTACGATGTGACTGTCATTCTCCATGTTAGTGTGACTGCCCTGAGATGCCACTTCACAGACTACGTGTGCAGGGACATGCAATAGCTCACCAGTCTTGTAGCCCTGAAGGTGTGGGCCTAGCCCTGGGAAGCATTATGCATTCATCCGGACCCGATACCACTGTACAATGACTGACTGTGTCACTTCAACAGTTGCCTATGCTTCTGCTGTCATTCCACATGCATCTGGTATCTGTCCGCTTTGACTGACCTGGTCACACACAATGATTTGGCACAGATGACCTGCACCTGTCAGCCCTGGGAGTACAGATCACATGTAAGGCTCTTGCTGCTTCTATACTGCCCGTCTTGCACACTTTCCAATAACAGTCACCGGCAGAACGGAACTGGCAATCAAGACATGGGGTCATGTGACACAGTGCTTGCATCTTCCTCTGTGACGCACACAGGCAAGGCACACCTTATAATGCACCACTCTAATATCTCTGCAGTGACTGGGACCTGCCTCTAGGCTCTGCAGAACACACCTGCAATGACAGGTTATAGACAGACCTTACCTTTCAGGCACGTGCCTGGACCGGTACACCCACAGTTGAGGTGTTCCCATATCCCACTATGTTGTACACACATCCTGGCTAGTTACTTGGCACAATGCATCAGAGGTGCTCCACGTGCAACTAACTGTGTCCATAACCGCTATAATCATTGCAACAAGCTACAGATTCAACAACAATACCCCATGGTTACCAGACCTCATTTGTTGGTGTACTGGACAGTAGGGCTCAGACAGCTACTACTGATGTGTGACTGACACTACCATGCACTTAACTGGGATAGCCACTCATGTACCGACATCCATGAGTCATAACCTTGGCTGGATCAACCCATACACACCACCTCCAAGACCAACATTAACCTTGACATGAACACTACCAACATGTGACTGGTGTTCCACACCTGGGGTTATCCCCTCATTGGTGGTTTCCGAACATATGCTAATCAACATTGTTAGCCACATCCCGGCACCACACCCTTCACGGCATACACAGTACATGAGTACTACAACACCTACTACAGACGTTTTATGACAGCGGTTGTTAACGTCATGACACCTGTGCAGATGGACAATGCACATACAAATGCTGAAACATACCCCAGTGCACTTCATTAGCATGTACATGACTGCATGGATCATGCTATTCTACACAGAAGCCATGATGGTACACACCAGATAACAGACGCCACTCTGGTGGTCATGGACATAATGTACAACAACAGGTGGAGGCTGTTGCACAGTGGTGTACAATCCCATGGGTGGGGTAGCTCACTGGTGAGCCACGGTAGAGCCACAGGATCCCTCATCACATACTCCAAGACTAGCTACTTAAACATTACTGTGACACATTCCGAGGTGTACCACAAGGCATTATGGTGGTATGCCAGTAGTCAATAGCAACACCCACATCTGCTCTCACATACAACAGTCACTCAGGAACATTACAGACCCAGGCCCACCACCTGTTCCACCATGTTCCCCTGGCAATTGCAGTGCACGCTGTTTTGCATGTCATATCAAGTCCATGCAGTGTCTGCGCACCTGCTGGTAGGTGCGGTTATGGCCACCCACATTGCTCACCCTCCTGTGTAGATGCTGCCACAGGTCGTCCCAATGCTGGGCATGCTGTGGCACATGGCTGAACAACACCTCGTAGTTCTCATGGAAGTACAGGATGAGGACATCATCCTCCTGGCGGCTGTATGCTGGAAGGCGTGTACAAGGCACTATCTGTAAGACATAATGATGGTGACAGGTCACAGTTTCAGAGATGTGTAGAGATACTGCTGCACATACATTTCTATGACATCTAGCACATCTGTACAGTTATCTTTGCAAATCATCATGACACTGACACGACTGATGTGTTTGTGTCACACACATGTAACACCCGTTATGCACTGGATATCATCACCATATATGTGTGTCACCTCATTAAAGTGTTCATACTCCATGTGAATGCTGTCTTAATGTGGGCATGTCTATTTGCCTGCACTGGTGTTCTTACTTATCTGCACATGCCTGGATGTGTCCACGGTAATGCTGTTGACCTTGATGCTGTGTATATGTCACATATCTACACAGACACAGCCTTGATGGACTTGAGCCGTGACAATGCACACATACGCATGGACACCTGTACATGCATGTATTTTGCCATATACATCTACACAGCACTGTAGAGCTGTTCAACATTCTGCAACGGATCACCTCTGTTGCACATGTGATAGACATGGGACAATGGCTAGTCGGATGTCATTTGCAGGGATGGTTATCAACCATAGCATGTATGGGCAAGGTTTCCTAGCTGTAACAGACAGCCCCTATGCCACCGTGAGGTGCATCAGTGCCACATTACTGATCCGGACAGTTGATACTACATCTACCATGCGGCCATCACACCATGTATGACTGGGATGACATGTGCAGCTTTGATGGACAGGGTTTCATGGTTTGGTGGGAGTATGTCACATGTATGGCACAGGGATCTGTCCAGCATGTGGCAATCCTAGTATTAGGATGGTGGCTGTCTATGACGTATGTCTTACAGATCAGGATATGGACATGTAGCATGTCCATCATCATGGTGTAGAAAATGTCTTTATGCAAGGTAGACAGCATGCTGCATAGTGGAGGTGAGGATTGTGAAGGCTGGTATCACCCATCCACACATGGCCATTACCCCTTAAAGGTGATATGTGATCCAATATTGGTCACCCCAGTGCTGTATATGCCTGTCCAATGATCTCCGTGCTCATATATGGCACCTTGTCATGACATGGGTGCCACGTATGACTACCCAAGGGGCCTGGAGATGTCACCAAGGCAGGGAGGTGTACTGCACAGCACCATCCCTTACACAGTGCCCATAATGTTGACCACAGCCTAGGTGGTAGTTAATGGGTACAGGGATGTTCACCTAGCGGTGACAATGCTGATATCATCCATCAGAATGTGCACATATGAAACACACACCTCACCCACACAGCCCATTCTGTATGTTGTTCACAACACTGACACAGCTATTCCTCATAGGTCATGGCCATTCACATCCTTACATACACAGATGCCTAACATTTGTCTGTGTGGTATGGGCTACAATGAGGGTGGAGTAGAACACATTAACCCTGTTCTACTGTAGCTGGCACTGGTGTGATATGCACATGTCACTCTGGTACCTTTTGTAGTTGTGAGTCTGTCAACAGGCCACTGGTAGAACACTCCTGTGACATACAAAGGTATTTGTAATCAAACATCCGTACTGTCTTGTACATCTGTACTGCTAACATCTACAGTGATAATGGTTCATGGACATGCACACCATACTCAGCAGGGTTATAGTGTGGTGCCACCCATTATGACTGGCATCACCACTTGTGGGTTGATATTATCCAACACCCTATCTGTATTGTATGGTCATGCTAGGCACTTGTTCAGAACTTGTGAGCATGTCATGAGCTACTGATTAATATAGCACCCATTCCACACCATTTCCCACAGGTACACTGGCTGTCCTAAGATTTCCAGCTTGCTTATGGTACAACAGCTGTTGTACACACGTAACGCACAAATCCTGTGAGACATGGTTGTATATACAGGCATGTCCAACTGTCACGTACCAGTGCAATTGCCTCTCTATATGATGGATATGTCATACATGTGGCAATAGATCAATTGTCTCATGTACACATTCAATGCTCACCTCCCAACATACGACACTACAGCCTGTGGGGGATGCAGTTATGCAGCTCTGCTGGGGGTAATGCTGTCACCAACCCTGACTGCACCTGACAGTCATGTGGGGATGTGTAACATTCGCAACACACCCCACTCATCACATAGTCTCACATGATCTCCACCACAGGCCACACATATGAGGACAACTTGTGCAGTACCTCTCCATACTCTGTGTAGGCACCAGAGGCAGCCCCCATCATGGAACACAACATCACCAACTTATAGCCCACAGACTCATGTGTGCCCATCACATACAGCCAATAGGGTGTTATAACATACACAACACACCAGTCATAGGTGACTCTGTAGGCGGACACACTGCAGTTCCACACAGCAGGCTACACAAGGTGATAGTCGCTTACATCTTGCTGTTGGGTAACTGGTTCTGCAACATAACCTATGCACCCATGCCACACCTTACCAGGTACGATGTGACTGTCATTCTCCATGTTAGTGTGACTGCCCTGAGATGCCACTTCACAGACTACGTGTGCAGGGACATGCAATAGCTCACCAGTCTTGTAGCCCTGAAGGTGTGGGCCTAGCCCTGGGAAGCATTATGCATTCATCCGGACCCGATACCACTGTACAATGACTGACTGTGTCACTTCAACAGTTGCCTATGCTTCTGCTGTCATTCCACATGCATCTGGTATCTGTCCGCTTTGACTGACCTGGTCACACACAATGATTTGGCACAGATGACCTGCACCTGTCAGCCCTGGGAGTACAGATCACATGTAAGGCTCTTGCTGCTTCTATACTGCCCGTCTTGCACACTTTCCAATAACAGTCACCGGCAGAACGGGAACTGGCAATCAAGACATGGGGTCATGTGACACAGTGCTTGCATCTTCCTCTGTGACGCACACAGGCAAGGCACACCTTATAATGCACCACTCTAATATCTCTGCAGTGACTGGGACCTGCCTCTAGGCTCTGCAGAACACACCTGCAATGACAGGTTATAGACAGACCTTACCTTTCAGGCACGTACCTGGACCGGTACACCCACAGTTGAGGTGTTCCCATATCCCACTATGTTGTACACACATCCTGGCTAGTTACTTGGCACAATGCATCAGAGGTGCTCCACGTGCAACTAACTGTGTCCATAACCGCTATAATCATTGCAACAAGCTACAGATTCAACAACAATACCCCATGGTTACCAGACCTCATTTGTTGGTGTACTGGACAGTAGGGCTCAGACAGCTACTACTGATGTGTGACTGACACTACCATGCACTTAACTGGGATAGCCACTCATGTACCGACACATCCATGAGTCATAACCTTGGCTGGATCAACCCATACACACCACCTCCAAGACCAACATTAACCTTGACATGAACACTACCAACATGTGACTGGTGTTCCACACCTGGGGTTATCCCCTCATTGGTGGTTTCCGAACATATGCTAATCAACATTGTTAGCCACATCCCGGCACCACACCCTTCACGGCATACACAGTACATGAGTACTACAACACCTACTACAGACGTTTTATGACAGCGGTTGTTAACGTCATGACACCTGTGCAGATGGACAATGCACATACAAATGCTGAAACATACCCCAGTGCACTTCATTAGCATGTACATGACTGCATGGATCATGCTATTCTACACAGAGCCATGATGGTACACACCAGATAACAGACGCCACTCTGGTGGTCATGGACATAATGTACAACAACAGGTGGAGGCTGTTGCACAGTGGTGTACAATCCCATGGGTGGGGTAGCTCACTGGTGAGCCACGGTAGAGCCACAGGATCCCTCATCACATACTCCAAGACTAGCTACTTAAACATTACTGTGACACATTCCGAGGTGTACCACAAGGCATTATGGTGGTATGCCAGTAGTCAATAGCAACACCCACATCTGCTCTCACATACAACAGTCACTCAGGAACATTACAGACCCAGGTGATGCTGGCAATATGCTGGCAGATGGATTCAATGGTAACATTACACCCTCTCAATCACTAAAGGGCCACAATCCATGCAGGAACATTGTGGTGTCCCTGGGGTTACACCTACACAGTACTAACCTGCACTCTATATGTCCTGAGACACTGGCCCCATGTCACCTTCCAAAGTCCCAGGCTGTGATGTCCACAAACCTCTGAATGACATGCCTCCCCACTAGGCCACCATATTCAGTAATAGCCTTGTATCAGACATTGCGGCCCCTGAATGGCACACAGCAACATTGATCACACTCCACACAGGTGGCACCACAATGCACGAGTGGGACTATAGTCCTACACACCTGCCTGGACTGTTCTGCACGGCTATGGGGCACATCATCAAGGATGTCATTCACAGAGACATTGCTGGGCTCTGGTCCTTTGATGCCACCCGGGTTGGACTTGTTAGGGCCGGAGCATGGACCCTACACCTGGTGGACTCCTTTCATACAGTTACCAGAGTAGTTGATGATGGTACAGGAGTCCACACATCCTACATTGTCCTCTCATTGCCTTTCAGCACCATTCTCCATTCTGGTATTGACAACATACACATCCACCTGCACATCGTACCCTATGTCTGTGGATGTTATGCAATGTGGCTCATGGACAGGACACACACAATGAGGGTAGCATACCATAGTACCTACTGCATTTCAGTTACATTTGGTATACTACAGTCCTCAGTCATTGGGCCCCTCATGTTCAGTATATGCTTCCCTGAGATACAGGCTAGCACAGAGGGACTTTCCCTGCCTAGCTTTATAAACCTCTGCATACAAAATGCCACGATTGATCCACCAGCTGATACTGACTCCATCCATACGGGTGTCACTGTGACAGATACCTGATATGAATATCATGGCCTCAAGCTGCATGACACAAGGTCCATGGACATCACCTTTGCATTACACCATTCACCCACTATCACATAGGTGGTAGTCCCCTACTTACATGTCACATTGTACATGTTTGTAGTACACACGTATGTCACACCCACTCCTGTGATTACTATATTGCCACTGTGGTGTGGATATCCTTCTACATGGCCACACTTATCTGTACTGGGTGTGTAGCTGGTACATAGGCACCCATTGTACCTCTGAACTCAAGACTTCTACACACATTCAAGGGTACACCACCCTATTTAGGGTGCACCTTACACAACAGCTACAGCTTTACATACCACAACATTAACATGCCATGACGTTTATTGTTCTCTGACAGCTAAGGTATGCGGCTGAACTACGGACACCACGTCTGTACACATTTGCATACTACATACTCAGGGGTGACCTCTGCTGAACAGACAGGGCCCATGTCCATAACAATATTAATGGATATACTCCACATACACGACATACGCAAATGCCACTGTGAGCAACATGCTCATGGATATGTGCACACACGCAACAATGAGTGGGATGTGCTTGAGGGTTACATTCCCAAACCGGACACTCACCATGCTTTGGAACACGACTCCTATGTACATCACGCAGGGGCACTCAGTAGCACTGTTCATGTGATACCTCCTTTGATGTTTGGGAGACACATGTATGCCAGGGATCACTGCAGTGGCTGTACTGTGCAGAGGTGCAGGTAACACATGGCTCTGCTGATCATAGGACACTACCCTAGAGAGGTGCCACTGGTGTGAACACTGTAGTTGTGCTTACACATAGACTTGCCAGACTGCATAGTACCCCACTATGAACCTGTGAAGCTATTACATGTCCTTTGTTCATGGTTACTTGCTAGCCCTTCCATTTAGATTAGCTATCATGCTATTACAATTTCCCGTGCCTACAAGCCATATGTATCCTGTTATTGTACATGCCAATAGACAATACCTTTGGTATGCTATGCATGATATGCCTGTTATGCTGTGTAGAATATCTGACATATCTACTTACAATACTATACATTACACATATTTTACATAGTATCTCATAATGCAAAGCATACTTGCACAGCGGGACCACCTTAGACATGTCATTGTCATTATATGCCCATACACATGCCTACTGTGACAGTATATCAACATATACTATCCCCGGCTATGGTTGGACATACCCTACCACTGATGGCGGGTAGTATGTAATTGTTCTGTTTAAAGGCCTCATGTAGCATCCCTTGTGGTGTCTGTGATGTGTACCTTGTGGCCCACTGCTGGACGCACAGTTTCTAGAAGCTTAAGTATGCTCAGCAAGACATCACTACATAAATACCTTTTCCCACGTTATGCATTGTGGCCACTTTTAATTAATGTAAACCAGGCTATACATATGGTAGATAATTTATACAAAACATGCTATACATAAACGTACATACCAAGTGTTCTACATACCTTGTTTTCATTACGGACTTTCATCTCTATCTCTCTCACACTGCTTACACGGGTATTTTGTGTGAGCATATGGTTTGAATGTCTGGCAAGTCTTCCTTATATACGTCGATACCTGTAACATGTGGTTTCCTGCCGCCTATTGGTGTTTCTGAGTGACTAATTACTTGCATATCAGCTGTGCAGCTACTCCATTAGAAAATTACACGGCAACAGTGGGGTATAATTGACCTCTGCACTTGGGTGTTGGCCATTTGCCCTACCTTTGGGGAGACAGCCTGTATTGTGTTTTGTTATGTGTAATTGCAACTGCTATGCATAGAGACAAGTATACTTTGGATTCATATCCCCCGTGGATTGTGTGTGACAGCTAGAGTATGTGGTTCAACATGTGGGTGTACCTGTCATCCCAACGTCTGTTAATGGACTATTGCAAACAAAACTTGGAACATCGCCGTTTGTTCCATTATACAACAGCTGCAATTTTGCATGGCGCCTTTAATTGTGTCTCTAACAAGGTATGTTGATGATTCTGCAGTTGTAATTGACTGACTGGATGTTTGTGCTGTTATTACAGTCTGTATTGCTATAGTTTCTAGTGTGGGGGATGTCGGTGGGTGTACGTAGCATATACAGGTTTCTGGGGCTTGCATTTCTACATATTCCATATATATGTGTGTGGGCTCCTTCCCTAATTAAAGAGCTATCAGTTAGTAGACTTATGTTATGGGATTGTACATTGGGCCATTGTTAATTGGTTTCTATATAGTACGCAGATGAGGTTGATACTTCCATACCTCTGGAATTGCAGCGATATGTAAAGGGATATGTCTATATGACAGCTATCCCATGTATTTCTGTCCCAGATATTTGCAGTCATTGCGGTTGTGTTGGTAACAGAACCTCTTTGTCATGGGTTGCCACCTTTTCATATGGCCATTGTTGGACACTTCCTGGACACACAGCGGTGTTACAGGCCAACACATAGCCACGGTCAGTATACAGGATAGCACATACTTTTATCCTCAATACATACCTATTGTAGTGGGACTTTGGCTACTTATCATATTGCATGTAACATTCACGTTTCTTACATACAGGCATAACTATTTAATGCTACTATTAAATTATATATGGGACATATTAATGTCCTATGATCTCGGACATTTGCCCTTTGTAATGTTTTATGTCAGGACACACCTGCCCAGGGAGGGGCTGTCCCTCCTAATGTGGGACAGGTGGTAACCGTATGTCTACAGCTAGCTATACCCACACCTATCGTAATGATCTACCTCCAAGTTGGCACTAACAGACACATGATGCGTGGACACACACACACACACACACACACACACATTACATTCCCACAGGGACACACACAGCACCCTCAACAAACACATACACAGACTACGGCACTCACAAACACAGTTGAACACAGTACCAACGTGGACCGCAACACCGGCACCGGTGACTACTTTTCCATTCATATCATCATACTATTACTCACGGTTCTACTGTTCCAGTACTGTGTTCTTTCGGCCTTTCAGCCTCTTGGTTATGCATGTTGCTATGTTATACATTCCATAGTTGGTGATATACAAACTGTATCCAAAAGAAACAGGCTCACAGAACAAAATCAGCTTCACAGATCCCAACAGACCACGCCAGTCAGTAATATGTAGGTGTTCTTAACGCAAAATTTATTGTTAAACAGTTTAAAAACAGCATTTTCGCCACTAGAAATACTATGGCTTCTTCAGAGAACAAGTGAAAGTTTTAAAAGTTGGCGCCACTTATACAACCTGAATGTGCGTAATTAGTGTTTAATACACGTCATTTCCTTCCTTTCTTGGTTTACAAAAAAGTCTACATTACATACTAGTAAAATCTTATATATTACCCATAGAAACTGAACATCATGTACTAATGATATCTGATTCCTTTTAAAATTAAAAATAAAAGAAATAAAAGAAATAAAAATATAAATATATATATATATATATATATATATATATATATATATATATAAAAAACCGAAATATACCAGCTCAATACATGAATAGTTCTTTCTACAATAGTGTGATATAATATGATCCTAAAAATGCTTTTATGTACTTCTGTATTAACATAAATGAACATACATTTAAATGCTCCAGTTTAGTCCTTTGTTATAGGCCAGTTAACATCCTTATGTTGTGTAGATATCATACAGAAGTATATTTTTTAAAAATCGACCATGTTATGGTCATTTTATTTATACCACATATGTTATGTCTTCGTATTGTTGGAAGTGCCAAATTATTATGTATAATTGTAAATTATTCAAATCAGTGTTGTATTATATAATTAAAGTAAAAATTAAATATTATATTAAATGTTGAATATATAAATAACCAATAAATATATACATTTAATTGTATGTAATGTCAATACATGTATGTCAGTTAACTCTTTACTACTATAGTTGATATTCTTGTTAAATAGAAGTGTATCAAATGTAAGAAATGTGAAAAAAAAATATAAAAACTATACTTGAACAATTGTGTACCTAATATATGTGTGTATTGGTTAATAAAAGTCCCATTAATATGGTACTATCAACTGTACAATAAGTATCACAGTTCAAGTGTTGTTATCTAAGATAACTTTTCAATTTAAGTAAACAGGAAATATTACAATTTTCGTTTAAACCAGGAGAGTTGAATGCATTAAGTTTTATTTGCCACTCCAACACTCTGGTTTCCAAAATGGTAGATATGGGGCCACCTCTGGTGTTATAGGGAATGTGGTCAATAGCTGTGAAGTAAAATTTATGCCCTGTGTGTTGGTCAATATGTTTTGCTAAGGCATTATCATTTTTTTGTTTCCTAATTGCGTACATATGCTGGTAAATCCTCTTCTTGAACTTACGGTCTGTTTTTCCAACATAGTACGCAGGACAGCTATCACAGGTGGCAAGATACACAATGGACTTAGTGTCACAGTTAATCTTGTGACTAATAAGATATTTTTTGCCATTGAGTTGGAAAGAGTTCCCTGTCTTAAGGCTACTACACCAATTACAGTGCCCACAAGTGAACGTCCCTTTCTGTTTTGAGAAGGAGTCAACACTTGTATTTTTTTCTAGTAAAGTCTTTAAATTTTTTCCTTTCCTGTATACAATAACAGGCTTTGTCCCTAATTTCTCCAGTAGTAGCTTATTACTGGAGATAAAAAAACAATTCTTATAAAGAATAGTACAAATTTGTTTAGAATCTGTGTTGTATGTTGTAATGAAACTGCATGAATAATTCTGCGTCTCGTCATAAATGTGAGTCGAAGGAGGCTTCAATTCTACTTGTAGTGTTACAGTGGTAGATGTTGAAACATCACTACATTCCCTAAAATTGTTGTTTAAAAGAGGTACATAAAAACCATTCTCTCTCTTGTTTCTAACCTCTAATGTTAACTCATGGATTAGTGATTCAGGGTAGTCTCGACTCTTAAACATGTCATGAAGGAATTGGCATTCAGTGTCAAATTGGGCTTCAGTACTACACATCTTTACTGCTCTAATGAGTTGTCCTTTGACTATGGAATGTTTTTGTTTGTATGGATGTTGGCTGGAAAAGTGAAGAAATGAATTACAGTAGGTTGGTTTTCTGTGTATGGAGGAAATCACAGACCCGTCCCCTGTAATTTTTTCAAGTTTAACATCCAAATAGTCAATAACAGATGTGGAAAATTGGTGTGTAAACCTGAAAAATTGGGTAGTATTATTCATGTATTCAAGAAGGTGTAAAGCATCCTGTTCAGAACCTTTAAATATGATAAAAATATCGTCAAGGAATCTTGTGTAGTAAACTATCTGGTGTATGTAGTTTGGATTTTCAAGAATAAAACGTTTTTCCCAATAGGCTACAAAAATATTAGCCACTGAAGTACCACAGGGAGAACCCATTGCTATGCCTTGTGTTTGCAAAAAATATTTTTTGTCAAAAGTAAAGAAGTTCGATGTTAAGATGATATCTAATAGGTCCGTCACTGTATCAATCTCATTCCTAGGAGCTCCTAAGTTGGTCAAAAGGTTAGCTATCCATTCGGTAGCCTCCAGGTGTGGTATAGAGGTATAAAGATCCACCACGTCTATGGTAAGAAAATTACATAGTGGATCTAGTTTGAGTTTATTAATATCAGAAAGAAAGGACCATGAGTCCTTACAAATGTAAGGTATTAGTTTGATGTATTTAGAAAGAATTTTGTCCACTAGGCGTGCACATGGGTGAGTCATAGAAGACCTAGCATCTATGAGCGCTCTCATGGGTGGATTGTGGAGGTCTTTATGAATTTTGGGGATTCCAAAGATGATGGGGGTCTTTGGTGTTGTGATATCTATAAATTGGTAGGTGTCATTATCTATTTTTCCTGCCAAAAATAGATCTCTAAAATAACCCCTGTTTCTAGAATAAACTGTGTTCATCTCATTTAGAGAGGATGGTGTATAGGCTGGACTGTCTAAAATACACAACATTTTATCAATGTAGTCACTGTTGTCAAAGATAACCAGCCCTCCCCCTTTATCAGGTTTTAAGACCCTCACTGGTAAGTTGCAAAGTTCATGCAAGAGCGATTTTTGCCCTTTAGAGGTGTTATATTTCTGTTGTCTAGATGAAAACCTTCTATTTGTCTCCAGATATCTTAAATCAAATTCACATACTCTATCAAAGAGAGATAAGTCAGGATGTAATGGTGGGTTGAATACACTTGGCAGTTTTAATTTATAACTTTCTTGTTGCGTAGGGGCTGGAAACAGTAATCCCAGATTTAACTTTCGTGTAAAACATTTTAAATCAATTATAGTATCAGTCAAGTTAAAATGACTACTGGGTACAAAAGTATTACCAAAGGCTAGTAAATCAATTAGCTCTTGTTCTATTGTGAAACTAGAAAAATTGTAGATTTTAAAGTCCCCTTTTGTGTTAACAAGAATGTTTAAAACTGTGTTCTGGTCTATTTCAAGGTTACAATCCAAGTTTAAGATTGATTGTTGTTCCATCGTCTGTTCCTGAAGCCCTTCTGGCGGTTGTTGTTGCGTTGACCTAAAAAACCTTTATTGTGGTTTTGTTGACCTTCCTCCTGATACCGGTGAACATTGTAATTGTTGTAGCTGCTAGCCTTAATTCTATTACTCCGCCGTGGGCCCTCAGAAACTTCCAGGTCACGTTCTTCCTGGATAGTGTCCATGTGAGAGTCTTGTTGAAGCCCTCGGTCATTAACATTAGAGGGAGGTGATGAGACAGTAGTGGAAACCCCACGTTGTGTGTATAGTGTTGTTAGTTTAACATAAGCTTTGTTCTGTTGATAAGCTAGTCTGTCTCTAGCAAGTTTTTTACTTTTATTTACTTTAAGTTTTGACAACAAAGCATCTATGCTGTTAAAAATACGAGCATAGTCGTATTTATATCTAACAAAGTCTATGTCCACCTTTATCAATTTGTCCAAGTCATTGATTTCTGTTGTAAGCTTGGAAATATGGAGCATGTAGTGCTTAATCATAAGCTCCAACAGATTATGTCCCTGTTGATCAAACAAAGTTCTTAAGTCTGATAAAAAAGCATCGTCAGTAAGTAAACCTGTAGGTGCAAAAGAACTGCGTAGTCCTTTTGGAATTATTTTATCTTGTAGACATTGCTTAAAGTAACATACTTCTAGTTGCAACTTCCTTAATTTCAAAAGTTTTTGATCAAATAACTTAAGTCTACTCACTAAAGAATCCATAGTTACTGCAATATCAGCCTCTTGTAATGCCGGTGGTTCCTGCAAACTTTGCTGTGTAAATGAAAACGAGTCCAAATCTGTGATCCATTCTCCAAGAACCGGAACCCCAATAAGCACGTTGTTATGCCCATTATTAGCTCCCGAAGGGTCTAATAAAACTGGTGCAGAGGAATCAGCGTTGTCAGCAGTAAAAATGTTGATGCTACGTTGACCTGCTGGAATAGAAAAAGTGTTCGTACATCCAGAAAGGTTGCGTTGCAAAGTAGCGCTAGGATTATTGTTGTTTCCCGTTTGATGATCTAAGTTATCCAAGCATGAATTTAATTGATCGAGCCGTTGTGTTATCAGGGCCAGCAAAGAGACCATATCCGTATTGGAACCAGGTCTTTCTGGGTTAGTTGACCCGAAAATGTTCGGACTAGCTGGACTAGTTGGTGAACCCGAAGCCATCAAATAACGACACACAAACTGTATCCAAAAGAAACAGGCTCACAGAACAAAATCAGCTTCACAGATCCCAACAGACCACGCCAGTCAGTAATATGTAGGTGTTCTTAACGCAAAATTTATTGTTAAACAGTTTAAAAACAGCGTTTTCGCCACTAGAAATACTATGGCTTCTTCAGAGAACAAGTGAAAGTTTTAAAAGTTGACGCCACTTATACAACCTGAATGTGCGTAATTAGTGTTTAATACACGTCATTTCCTTCCTTTCTTGGTTTACAAAAAAGTCTACATTACATACTAGTAAAATCTTATATATTACCCATAGAAACTAAACATCATGTACTAATGATATCTGATTCCTTTTAAAATCAAAAATAAAAGAAATAAAAATATAAGTATATATATATATATATATAAATATATATATATAAAACTGAAATATACCAGCTCAATACATGAATAGTTCTTTCTACAATAGTGTGATATAATATGATCCTAAAAAAGCTTTTATGTACTTCTGTATTAACATAAATGAACATACATTTAAATGCTCCAGTTTAGTCCTTTGTTATAGGCCAGTTAACATCCTTATGTTGTGTAGATATCATACAGAAGTATATTTTTTAAAAATCGACCATGTTATGGTCATTTTATTTATACCACATATGTTATGTCTTCGTATTGTTGGAAGTGCCAAATTATTATGTATAATTGTAAATTATTCAAATCAGTGTTGTATTATATAATTAAAGTAAAAATTAAATATTAAATATTAAATGTTGAATATATAAATAACCAATAAATATATACATTTAATTGTATGTAATGTCAATACGTGTATGTCAGTTAACTCTTTACTACTATAGTTGATATTCTTGTTAAATAGAAGTGTATCAAATGTAAGAAATGTGAAAAAAATATATAAAAACTATACTTGAACAATTGTGTACCTAATATATGTGTGTATAGGTTAATAAAAGTCCCATTAATATGGTACTATCAACTGTACAATAAGTATCACAGTTCAAGTGTTGTTATCTAAGATAACTTTTCAATTTAAGTAAACAGGAAATATTACAATTTTCGTTTAAACCAGGAGAGTTGAATGCATTAAGTTTTATTTGCCACTCCAACTCTCTGGTTTCCAAGATGGTAGATATGGGGCCACCTCTGGTGTTATAGGGAATGTGGTCAATAGCTGTGAAGTAAAATTTATGCCCTGTGTGTTGGTCAATATGTTTTGCTAAGGCATTATCATTTTTTTGTTTCCTAATTGCGTACATATGCTGGTAAATCCTCTCCTTGAACTTACGGTCTGTTTTTCCAACATAGTACGCAGGACAGCTATCACAGGTGGCAAGATACACAATGGACTTAGTGTCACAGTTAATCTTGTGACTAATAAGATATTTTTGCCATTGAGTTGGAAAGAGTTCCCTGTCTTAAGGCTACTACACCAATTACAGTGCCCACAAGTGAACGTCCCTTTCTGTTTTGAGAAGGAGTCAACACTTGTATTTTTTTCTAGTAAAGTCTTTAAATTTTTTCCTTTCCTGTATACAATAACAGGCTTCGTCCCTAATTTCTCCAGTAGTAGCTTATTACTGGAGATAAAAAAACAATTCTTATAAAGAATAGAACAAATTTGTTTAGAATCTGTGTTGTATGTTGTAATGAAATTGCATGAATAGTTCTGCGTCGTCATAAATGTGAGTTGAAGGAGGCTTCAATTCTACTTGTAGTGTTACAGTGGTAGATGTTGAAACATCACTACATTCCCTAAAATTGTTGTTTAAAAGAGGTACATAAAAAACATTCTCTCTCTTGTTTCTAACCTCTAATATTAACTCATGGATTAGTGATTCAGGGTAGTCTCGACTCTTAAACATGTCATGAAGGAATTGGCATTCAGTGTCAAATTGGGCTTCAGTACTACACATCTTTACTGCTCTAATGAGTTGTCCTTTGACTATGGAACATTTTTGTTTGTATGGATGTTGGCTGGAAAAGTGAAGAAATGAATTACAGTAGGTTGGTTTTCTGTGTATGGAGGAAATCACAGACCCGTCCCCTGTAATTTTTTCAAGTTAAGTTTCAAGTTTCATAGTTGGCGATATCCTAATTATTTGTACCTCCAAGGTGTTATGAATGTCATTGATCTATCTATATATATTTGCAGATATCGCTGAATCCGTATATATCAACATATATCACTCCATCGCCCTTTCTATACGTATCATATATATGTATATATGTGTATATATATATATATATATATATATATATATATATATATATATATATATATATATATATATATATTCTGATGGGGAAAGTGACAGGCAAGCTACACCTTTCATTGTGTACTTGTTGGTGTATACTGTTTCCTGGACTCCGCACGTTTGTGTCTGTACCTGTCACATTACACACCTGCCGTAGGTTAGGGTTGCCAGCTGTCCCACTCTGTGAGGGACAGTCCCTCTTTGGGCAGTTGTGTCCTGCAAAATATTTGTAAACATGGCAAATGTCCTGTCATTTTAGAACATACTTATTTCCTATAGTTGATGTAATAATTGCATAAAACAGTTATTCTGTATCTGAACGAACAAACAGAATAAGTAAGTCAACATTACAAGAATGAGCTTTTATTTAGGCAAAACAGTGCAGTTCTGCTTTTCGTGCTGGCCGGGTGTATGTGTCAGCCAGCAGACATCTGACGTATGTCTCACATTAGTCATTTGAAGAGGTGGAAGCCCTACCATAGGTACATCTTGCCTAGCAATAGTGTTAGGTGATTCGATACATGATTGCGTGTTCTACACCTGGCAGTGGTCGTTTTACCCTTCAGAGCAGGCGCTATTAGTACAGGGGTGAATAATGCTGGTTTCACCTGTTCTGGACATCATTGACCGTGATCTGCGCGATATTTGGAGTAGCTTATCCCTGTTTCACGCATATCCATATAGTCATATTTAAACGTCGCTTACCAGCAGTGGGCAATGCATATTCCCGGTAATGTGTGCTAAACATGATCTGCTGACCTGCATCCGACATGTATTACTCGTGCATTCAGGATTATGTTACATCCCTTGCAAGACGTGGGACCGGGAACATGCACAACGGTCACTGCATTTAACATATGGCCATCTGGGATTTGTACACGTGTTATGTCGTTTTGTACGTGGAGTATACTACTGCTGTTACTCCATACTGCACTCACATGGGTAACTCAGTTAGTTTACATACTGATGAGTCCAGTTAATGGTATGTCCATGTGATGTTTACTGGATGTGCTCCGGCATTGGGTATGTATATCTCAGTGAGCCACACACGATACTGTGCTACACCTTCAAACGACCATGGGTGAAGCATGCTGGGGTGACGAATACCTGTCATGGGTACACCCCATGCCTTGACACAACATCCATGATTATATTATGTGGAGCCCCTCATTAATGCAGCAGGGACTCTGTGCTGAGTGTGTGCAGAACAGTGCTTACACACATGTGCTCCCACGATTGCCTCTGCTCCTCTACACGACAGTTGGTTACTCAATGTTGTGGTGACAGCGGACACTGTTTGCCCCATTTGGTGTATGGCCTCTGACAGTCGGCCATGTACCTACCGTTGTACCTAGGAACCTATACACACAGCACCACCATATGCTGATAGGCGCATGTACTGTTCAGGTGTTGACATTCATTGTTCCAATAGCTGCTGTGTGTACAATGTTTGAGGGCTGCCTATGTGGGATTCACAAAGTGGGCCACCTATACATTACAATTTACAGGTGGTCGTGCTTGTGTGCCATCCATTTTACTGTGTGTGCAGGTGGAGAGGTGTGTCAGTCCGTAGGGGCCTACACTGTCAGAGTATGTGCTATACATTCCCTCTTTGCCAAGGCGTAGGCATAATGGGCATGCCTCCATCTGCCTACTGGGGCTGTCACAGTGTGTTCATGGTCTGAATCCCTCTGTGCCTGTGATGGCCTTGGCAATTGCGGTGGGCTATGAGGGCCTTCACCATTTTGTCCCTGCTGCAGCTGTTTCCGCAGGTTCATATTATGTAGAATGGCACATACTATGACGATGTGGGCGCACGTGCCTGGAGAGTACTGCAAAGCTCCACCAGATGTGTCCAAGCACCGTTACCGTGATTTCAGCATCCCGAACACACGCTCTATGATGATTCTGGTTTGTGCGTGTGCCTCATTATGGCATTCTTGCATGGGTGTGTGTGCATTTCTGATAGGAGTCATCATCCACGGCTCCAGTGCATAGCCAGCATCCCCCACAAGGTGGCCGTGTCGGATGTCCCCCCCTGACAAATACCTGATACAGCTGTGAGGCATGCCAGATATGGGAGTGATGGTAGCTTCCAGGGCTGCCAGCACAGACATCCATGATAATGCCCTGGGCATTGCACATGACCTGACAGTTGATGGAGTGGAATCCCTTGCAGTTTATGTAGTGCCTACCACGCTCACCTGGTGGTGACTTGATTTGTATGTGCATGCAGTCTAGCGCACCCAGTACCTCCAGGTAGTGTGCCACACAGTGGAAGTGACGCATATTGCTGGCCAACTCCTCCTGAGTTCGGGGGAAGTATATATGCTCATTGGCATGTGGTAACATGGCATCCAGGAACTGGTGTAGTACCCTGGATGCTGATGCCTGTGAGATCCCCATTATATCTCCAGTTGGCCTTTGAAAGGTACTTGTGGCAAGTATTCGCATGCTTACATGTGTCCACTGGGATGGGTTCCCCTCTATTATTTCTGGTTCTCAGGCGTGGCCGGCACAGCTCCACTATTTGCTGTAAGATGTCCCTGTCCACCCTATGATGCTCTACTATCTCCAGATCATGTAACCCCTGGTAGGTTACCCTTGGTCTGAACACTCTTCTCCTCCTATGGGGCCTGCGGTGGTTGTCGGCATCATCCTTCACAACACCGTCAGTCTCTAACACATGCTGATGAATCACAGCTATGGCAGCTCCCAACATGTACATTTTAAAAGTTCCCCGTGTGTTTACACCTATGGTGCAGTGTTTGGGAATTCACAGGTGTGTGTAGGGTGCTTTCAAACTTTATACTATTGTGCTGTGAACACCGATGATGTCATAGGGTGTGTATGTACGATCGTAGCTGCAGGGTATCTTATGTGTTTTACTACCGGAACTACTATTGTGTTGCCTTTGGTGTTGAATTACATTTGGCTGCCGTGGATTACCTCTTGACCTTCCCTTTACATTTCTGCATGTTCCACCTACCATTTTCTGGCATGCATCCAGCAGCCTGCTTTCATTTGTACTTTCCTAGACCTGGCGTATCTTGCGTAATGTGTGCTGTTGCCGGTCTACTGTCGGTTTGCTTTGCTCTGCTATGACAGATCTCCTATCTTTGCAATCCAATGCCTCCCCTCCTTTCTTGGATTCCGATTCCTTCCCTATCCTGTTTTGCAGGTTTCTGCGAGCAGACTTGACAGCTGCCGTCGATTGGCCACCGTGAGTTGATTGGTGTTGATTGCTCATTAGTATGCCAATTACCCTACTTTGGCATTTCCTTCTTTTCTTACCCTGACCTTCCTGTTTGTGCTATTGTTCATGCCACGTGCATCCGCTTACTGGGTTTCAGGCATGTTTTCATCCCTGTACACATGCGCTTTTGGGCACCATGTGTGCTCTCAACTAAACGATTCTATACCTTCCTCCCCACCTCTGTCCTGCAGCTTTGCTTAACAACGGCCAGGCCAGATTTGCATTGCTCCAATGTGCTTGCTGCTACGGTGGCACACCCCTATGCTGATGTCATGCATCTCCTCTGAGCCACTCCTCAGTATTATAGCGCTGCGCCGTATGGTTCAACCTTCATCCGGTGGGACATTTGCGATTCAGTATTATCTGCCTCATTTGCATGGCATTGACTACTAATTCATAGTTACCACGCCGAACACTGTCGCAGGCCCTTAGCAACCCTTGCACCTTGGTTGTGGTGTTCTATGCCTGCCATTGTGTATTATGGTGTAAACCTTCTTTGTATTACATTGCGATTTTATGACATTTTTATATATTTTCTTTATGTTCCAGTTTGTGCACACATGCCCTGCGGTTGTACTGTGCATTACTGTGGACATGACATTAAATGTTGTTTTTTAGGTGTTGTGCATCTTTTCTTATGCCATTGGCTGTGTATTTAGCCATTGGCATATGTTAACTTTGTAATACATGAGTCTGGTCCACTTCCATAGCTCCGATGTTCTGTTTGGGAAAATGTAAACCGTGTTTTTTGGTTTACATTTCCGTGGGCTTATGCTACACCTGTACCACTTCGTGAATCACTATCTGCCTTCATTTGCATGGTGTGACACTGCGCATGGGGTGATTAGCATACCTATGCCGAAGGCTGCGCAGTTCTGGCATACGCCGGTAGTGCACATGGTATTGGATCATACTTGAATCGCTCGACGGCCATATTTGGCGTTATTCCACCTACTCTACGCCTGCGCCTGGCGCAAGCTTCATGAATCCCGGGGTTAGTTTTTATTTATGTTTTTCCATTTCTTGTCTGTTTTTAAGAACTGTCTGAGCACACCATCTGTATTCCTGGTTTTCATTTTACTCACTCATTAATGACTCTCACTCATGCAGAACATAAGCATTTTTCTAGCTAGCCTCCCTCACTTTAATTTATTTTTATATTTAGTTTTGTTTGGTGCTGGCTAAATGGGTAACATATGGCTGGGTGAGGATTGGACTCTCAAGTGTCATTTGCCAGAAGTTCAACCTGCTGAGGATTGGATTTCCTCCACAAGAAACACAGGAAATTGCCGTTGTTGAGCTCTACCAGCAGTGATATCCTCTTTGCGGATTTTCCCCCTTCTTCGAGTTGGTGTGAACATGGAGTTGTATACAAGTTTGGGAAGGGGATTGCCACTCCCTGCAAAAACACTTATAAAAGTGTTTTTTTTTCTCAGCACACTGAATTTCATCCTTTTCTAGTCAAAGTAAGTTAAACATGGAGGGGGTTGGCAAAATTTTTAAAAGTGTTTACTTCATGGACACAAGGTACAAGGTTTGGTCCTTACTTTAGGAAGCATGGCTAGGCTTAAGAGGGTCCCTGCGGTAATTAGTCTAATAACCACTTATGAACATACTGGCATAAGCCACTTTTTAGATTCAGACAATGGTTTTGTGGTTTCTTGTCACCTATTCAATATGTCTGTTATTTTTGTGACAGTATTGAATGAATGGAACAGTGTGATAAAATTGGATTAAGAGAATTGGCATATTTCCTATAAATAGTCAGTGCTTGTTAAGTTTATTTTGATTATGCACTAAGCTTTGTGTGCAAGGCATTGGTTGTTTCCAGTGGCAGTATAGCAGGAGTTATAAGGTTCATCAGGAACTGTCAGCCTGCTGAAAGCTTCAGTTTGGCTTAACTGAAATAAACCATGGTATTATACAGCATATACCACATTAGGCTAGTGTGGGTACTGCAAAGGATTTAATTGCATCTGTCATAGTTTGTTCATGAGAGTCTAGCCTTAGTGATCAACCTTCAAGTCAGGTAACAGTAAATCTAGGCATAGCCCATACAAAGGTATGATATTTCTTGCTGTTATATTATGGTTTATGCATTTTATTTAGTTTTAATATATTATTTTATTGCACTTTTTAGTGGTCTGTAGCAAACTAGCTGTTTTTGTTTTACATTAGTTTGCTTATGTAGACATTTTCATTGCAATCAAATTACACTTTATGCCTGATACTGACTAAGCTACTCACCTAGATTACAACAATCTTCAGTTTTGCTGATTTTCACATTGAAAACTTTCTGTGAATATAGATATGTCATTATTCATCACATACATGAATGAGTCTTTGGAAATCTATAGCAGAGCTTGTAGACACTTTTGACAATAGATAAGATGTATTTTCTTTTTCAAGGAAACCGAGTTTCCATTTGTCTGAGTGAATATCAATAACTCCCAAAACTGAATTGTCTATAAATTTTGGATAAGGATGGGATTTTCACTGAATCTGGCATTTTAGTCTGGAGCTCTCATTTGCCACAACCTGCATTTCTTCTCATACCTATTACTGTAATACTATAAGGCTTCTTTCTTGACTTGGATTCCCTATGGAATTGTGAGGCAGTACAATGTGAATCTCAAGACTCTGAAAAATGAAGCACAATTTTGTACGTGTTATAATCAGGTGCAAAATCTGCTGTTACAAATGAAAAACATTTTTGCAGGAGTAAGTTCCCCTGCACCCCTGATTTGAAAGTCTGTGTCACTACATTCCTGCTACTTACGTATACTAACACTATGTCTCAAATAAGGGGAATATTGTATATTTCTAACATTTCATTTTTTGGGGGGGGTTGCAAATCAGTGATCTTATTCTGATCTATAGAAAGTTGCTGTTACTTAGGTTTCTGGAAATCTGCAGTAAATGAGAGAATATCTTTGTTATTTTTGGAAACAGACTCTAGTTTACAAAAGAAATGCACAGATGAAGCATCCCTTAGGTTAGTGTGCCTGGGATAATGCTTTGGACTGCTCTCATCTTACTAAAACATTCTACTGTGATTGTGACAGCAGCAGCAAATATACATCAACAGGGCACACCACTGGTAAGGCAGTCTGTAATTGTACCACTAAAGCATATTATCTGTTGCTTATTGGCTTATGTTTGGACATTCACTCAGAAAACAATGTTTGCTTTAGTGAGCACAATGTGCTGTATTCATTTACATCCTGCAGTTGCAATTTTCTCTAGAAGAAAATAACACCTGGACTTTAATTTAATTTTGAAGTTGGATTTATATTGTTCTCATCACTGTCCAAGTTCATTTTTATATGTTTCACTAAGAATTACAGTTATAGCAGAGATCAGAACATTGTAAAGAGTTCAAGATATATTTTTGAGGCTTGGATGTGGTTAAATCTTTTGCAGATAGTAGACTGTCTTCCATTCACTTTATTCATGCAAGGATGATGCAGGAGGAAGTTGTCTAGGATAAAAACATTATAAATACCACAGACAGCTATTTGCATATTTAGATAAACAACCTGCTTCTGTTCTTTTATTATGTTTCTTTACATATCTCCAAAATAGGTGAGGTAAAACTTCATGAGGTTGTGTTAAGGCAGTGTGGCACATTTTTGAATAGGGCAGAGTCTGTCCTGACTATCATTTCCTTGAGCAAAAGTTTTCTAGTAAACTAAGATTCTGTGACCCAGACTTTACAAAATACACAAAATATTCTCATACGTACACCAACATGCATATATGCATGCTAGAACACACACACACACACACACACACACACACACACACACACACACACACACACACACACACACACACACGAGCAGATTCAGCTCCCTCTTACACTTTTGTTGGCCAAAACTATCAGTCATGGAGTTGAAAATGTAAACATTTTTTAAAGTAGACAATTGTTCTGTTCTCCTGTACCCTTACATACCCAGATTGTTAATGTGCTACTTCATATGGTACTGCAACTTAAAGAAGGAGGCAAAAAAAATCACAGATTGTACACAAATGTGCATAAACACACTTACACATGTGCACACACACACACACACACACACACACACACACACACACACACACACATATGCGCTTGCACGCACAAGTACACATGTACACACACACACACACATGCACACACACACACACACACTCATTCACTGCTTTCTATAAATATTTTGTGTCTTGAAATTGTGAATTTTGTTTTTTAAAGTAGTTTTTTATATAGGAGCTTTACATCCAGAAAGCAGATGTAGGCACTGCAGATGTGAAACTCTCCTTAAACTGAATTGCTTATTCTATACTGCAACTACCTGTGATGAAAGGAGGTATTACCAGCACAGCTAGCTGAAATTTTGTAAATAATTATATGTCATTTGTGAATATCAAACTGATTTATACAGTATGCTGGTGTTACAAATGTATTAGAACTGTATGCCATACAAGATGCTTGTGTTACAAAGGTATTAGAACTGTATGTCATATGTATATCAAACTGCTTTGTACATACACGTGTTGAAAAGGTATTTGTAAAGTGCTGTTAGAAATGTAACCACAGTGTGTCTACTCCAGACAACAGAAGTGTAAATGCACTGTTATAACTATTTAAATGTACTGTATTGGTTTTAACAGCGATAACTGGAGGGTTAACCTCAGTCCAGCAAACTTTAGAAAAATATCTGAAATTAAATTACTCCACAGGCTTGGCCATAAAAAGGCTATTATCTTATAGGTTTCAATACAGCCAGAGACACAAAGTCTGTACTAGGAGGCTTTCAGTATTGTCTTTGGGGTGACCTAATTACTACTCTGAAAGCGTGAAGGAATGCAGTTGTTTTATGACTTCCAGCACCTGTGAAAGATCTGAGCAAAAGCCCTTGTATGTGTATTTTACAGGTAGGTGCTAAGTCATGCCTGCTTCAGCAATGGGGGGTTTACCTGGGAACTAGAAGTGAGATGACAAGAAATTATGTCATTCTGCAAGTTATCCCAGCAGTAATATTTTTCTGAGAAGTCTCTTAGTGAGACAGAACATTCTGCATTCTGCCTTTGACCGAACAAGAACAAGAACCATTCACCACATCATCTGCCTTGCTCTATTAGTAAGTTTTTAGGGTATAGTATTTCTCTTACATACAGTCAGGAATATCATGAAGCTTAGTTTAGCTATTATATTTTTTATTTATCTCAGCCTGTCCTGCAGTGTTATTTTAAATATTTCCTGTGTTTTGAAGTCTGATGTCACTGTGAATATATATTTAGCATTTTCTTGTTTTTTATTACTTATTATTAAATATATTAAACCTTTCATTATGGCTGATCTTTGTAGAGATATTTACATTTTGAGAGTACTTGCATATTTATTTGGTGACACCGTGTGACACTGCCCTTGCTCTTGGTCAAACTACCATTTGTATTAATATTAATATTACACAGTAAAATTGGTCACCCTTTGTTAAGGGATTTAAAGTAGCTGTTGAGGAGTGACTGGTAGCAGTGGAAACTACCTTATAGTCTGGGCAGAAGGGGGCATAGATAGTAAACCTGTGCCAGCCTTTCCCAGGTGTGTGTGTGTGTGTGTGTATATACGTGTGTGTGTGTGTGTGTGTGTGTGTGTGTTGTGTGTGTGTGAATGAAACCTCAAAGAGTGTGTGTGTCAGCTACTTGGACAGAGACATGAAGCACTAATTGGACAGAGAGGGTGCTGGAGGTCTTGGCTTGGTGACTCAGCTGAGATCTCAACTCTATAGCTGTGCCAGTGGGGAGTCTTACTGGGGATCTGGAGAAAGAGTGAGGAAACCAGCCCCAGACTGACTGTGGTCTCTGTGTGCTCTTAAGGGAAATTTCAGTTGATGCATAGAGCTGCATCTGAAAATACTGTGTGTGTACCTGTTAACCTCCCTGTGAACGTTCCACCACAGGTGCCGGTGGTGAGGATTGTGGCCCTTGATTACTGCCCCACAGGTGGGATATCTGTATCACATATTGGTTGGCTGTGGTGGGTCATCACACTACCCCTAGGTTGGAACAGCAGGGTAGTATTTCTTTTAGATTTTTTTAAACAATTAACTAATTAGTCAGAAGAATTCCTACTTGAATATTTCTTTATAAATACTTTTTCTTAATTTTAATAGCCATACAGCCTCTGTACCTAAATGCATGCGATAAATGACATTCCACTTATGGAATGCTACACAAACTAAGTCACTCAACCTGAAACACCACTGTTTATGGACAGGACCACCTTACCTTTTATCTTTCAAAGCAAGAACTTTATAATCATGTTAGTCTGACATGAACATTCTACTAAAAATGTAACTGACACTTCTTCTACCTGCTTAATCATTGTTTGCTAGTAGGCAATATACTTTTGAAGCCTCCTACTGTTACGCCCAAATAGTTACTACCACTGTCCATAAGGATTCACTCACTCACTCACTATCTTACTTCAATCAATTTCTCTCCCCTGACTTTCTTTCTAAATATGCGATAAGCCTGTTTTTTGTCTCACTTCAGTCTGGATTCCATAATGTTTGTGGCAGTTCAACAAGTTCTATGCAGAAGTTGTGGATAAGCAAGTAATATACTAGTATGTCTCAGTGTACATAGAATAACGTAGCACATTTCATTATGGCTAACAGTAGCTAATAATGGGTATGGGATTGATGTGGGGAACTCAGGTAATGCACATACCCAAGGAAATAGAGAAATATAAATGCATATGCAGGGTGAAGGTGAAGAAGAGGAACACACAAGAGGTATGATGAAACAGGAAAATCTGAGACACAGTCAGAGGGGCAAGGGTATCTTTTTTTTTCCTCTTGGTGGAAATAAGCCCAATATTATTGTCATTGCTATTGTTGTTATTATTACTGTTGTTGTTGTTGTTGTTTATTTATTTATGTATTTATTTATTTATGTGTTTATTTATTGAGAATAGAAGGAATGGAAAAGACAGAGGAAAGAGGAGAATAATACACGAAAGACAAAGGCTGGAAATAAACATAAAAGAGAGGTAAGGTACACAGACAGCACACAGACTCTACAACATGGGTGAAGAAAATTGGACAAACAGGGCAGGGATGCATACCAGCCATGGTGCAATACAGAACTACATAAATATCCATCCACTTCTAAGTCCTGAGATGTTGCAGACTGTGGCAGTCATACCTGAATATTTATGATTGATGGTAGGTGTGTATTGTACAAAAATAAATGGGGATTGCAGTACACAGTAGATGTTTGAACCAGTCATCAAGTAATCTGTCAGCAGTGCAAGTTTAATCCAAGTAACAGTATGGATGAGCAAATCCAATCAAGGAAATATAGGAGAAGACAAGCTGAGGATAAGAAGAACCTCCAGTTCAACCCTGAATGAGAAAGGCAAGCAACCAAGTACAGTGCCAACCAGCAGTACTGTAACAAAGCAATAATGTGGCTGTTTAATACACAAACAAGCGCACACAACCTAAGCATAGGCAAAATGGAATGCATATGTCAAAGACATATGTCATGTCAGAGGCAACACAGATGTGTTGTCATATATGTGTGACCTGCAATGGATTAACATGATCCTATCAGAAAGAAATGTCAGCACACATACACACTCTAATGACATGGAATAAGAAATGTATGAATAATGCTAGATAAGGAATGCCAGCTTGTACATAAGAATGAAAAAAAAATGTCTGGGTAATGCTCAACACACAAGCATAATAGAAATAATGATGGAATGCAAGCAATTGCCAGCACTTTGCATGCGTATGTCTTGCATACATATAATAGCCAAAATGTTGGTAGAGTAGTACTGTAACAGTGCAACTACTTGACAATGATGATAATGTAGAAGAAGGGTAAGGTATCCCATGTATATATGTGAAACATATAAACCAAAGCTAAAAGGGCAACACACGTCGACATCAGTAAGGAAATCCCAGTAATGAAAAGTAGGCACACAGTAATGTTGGACAACCTTATCTAAGGGCACACATTGCACATGCATGTGTTGATCATATATGGTGTGTGGAAGTCCACCAAAGCTACACTGAAGCAAATGGCAAATGAATGTCACATAGGCATACCATTGGTACTGGCTTTAAAAGTCTGAGTACAAACAACACAAACACAGTAATGTGCAATTGTTAAACACAAGATGCATTGGTATACAAAATAATATTCAGTATCACATATACATTTATAAGGTCATGACAAAATAAAGAAACAGGCACAAAAACACATTTATTGATATATATGGCACCATTCTTGTGCAATTCTGATCAAAGGACAGTACTGTGAAATGCAGTTCACAGTCCCAAATTACAAGGGCTTTTGTGTGTCAATCATAATACATGCATGCATGCACATATATATGTAGGTAAATCATTGCATATGTACTCCAAGTGCATAAACATTGGCATGTATGCAAATCTATTTATGTGTGTTGTGATATAGCAGATAAGGACAATCAAAGCATTCATGAATGATGCTAAATAAAGAATCAACTCCACAGTATATACACTACTGAGCAATAACTGTCAATAACTGTCTATGCAGTATGTGAAGGATACGTGCCCATGTATAGCAGTCACAGTAATCTGATAGAACATGGTGCAATATTTGTTACTACCACGCCACACAGAAAGCAATTGTGCCAGCTTAACAGCATGACACAACAATATTATGGAAATTCCAGGAGCAACGACCTCTCATGTTGGTGAACAGGCATAAGACAGCAACAACCAGTAGAGAAATGGGTGCAATGCATATGCATGGGTAACATGTGCAGATAAATGAAACTGACCCATCTAACCATGTTATGTGTGAAGTATGGAAATAATGCAATTTGTGAATTGCTGTAATCCAACCCGTGTATACAGCTGAACAATACAAATTAAACAATTGTGTCTCACTTACGTCATAGTAACTGCAACAGTCATATAGGTTCATAGGTTCATAGGTTTATACTAGGCTATCTGCCCTAAGGCATTTATAAGCCTGGCCCAAATTTTTGTGGCTTACGCCACCCCTTATATGAAAAAATACTGTGCCCATTAGTTTGTTGTGCCTCTGTCCAGCAGTGACACAGAGATGATTCCCGGGGTAAACCTACGATCTCCCATCCACAGGTCAAGATTTCTCTTGAACAGAGCCAGCAAGGTGCTCTGCCTCACATGGACCGGGATTTTATTCCACAGCATAGGGAGTCTCTAAGTGATAAATCTATCCCTCCAGCACGTCCTATTTATATCCATGCTAAGGTTTAAGTCACTTGCTCTAGTGGTTTTGGTGGATTTGGATTTTTTGAGGTGCAGCAGGTCCATTAATTCCGGGTTGGACATGGCCTTGTATGTCAGGCACATGTCACCTCTGAGCAGACGGTATGCGACTGAATAGAGCTGGAGTTTTTTCAATCTGGCGGCATATGACAGATTTTGGAGTCCCTTTATCCTTTTGGTGAGGAACTTTTGGGGTCTCTCCAATTGCTGCAGATGTCGGGTGAGATACATCCCGAATGGGGCATTGTACTCGATCATTGGTCTGATAAGTGAAGAGTACAGGGGAACAATGACCTCACTAGATCTGGATGTGAATCCCTTCATGATCAGCTGGGCAATGTAGAAGGTCTTTCTAACCACTTTAGCAACGTGAGTGTCAAAAGAAAGGCCACTGTCAACCTGGGTCCCCAGGTCCCTGATAACCTCTTCTGTGCTTAGTGGATTGCCACCTATATGGTAGTTTGGGGTTAATTTGTTTTTCCCGAAGGGTATGACTATACATTTTTTGGCGTTTAACTTCAGGCCATGGCTCTAGCACCAGCTATCTGTTTCCGTGAGTCCCTTCTGAAGGATATCCGTGTCCGATGCACTTTCCACTATGGCGCCCAGTTTGCAGTCGTCTGCAAACTTTGTCAGCCAAAGTCCTCCCATGTTGGCCTGTACTTCTGAGAAGTAGATGCCGAACAATAGGGGGCCAAGGACCGAGCCCTGTGGGATACCACGTGTGACCGGCTTGGAGTCTGACATAGCGCCAGCAACTCTAACCCTGTGGGTTCTGTCCTTAAGCCAGTTTGCAACCCATCTTGTGACATGTGGGGTATTGTGTCGAAAGCCTTTGCAAGGTCAAGGTAGGCTGTATGGACTGCCTTTCCCTCATCAATGGCCTTGGTGACTGTTTCGAAGAAGTCGACCAAGTTCAAAAGGCCTGATCTTCCCTTGACGAAGCCAAACTGGGTCGGGTCCAATGTCTGCAAGTCCCCTATATCTTTGTTTATGAGCTCCATTATGATCCTCTCCATAGCTTTGCAGACTAGACTTGTTAAGCTTATGGGGTGGTAATTACCAGGGTCCGTAGAGGCACCGCCTTTGTGGAGTGGGACCACAGTTGCCGTACGTCACTCCTTGGGCACGTATCCTGTGGTAAGGCTGAGATTAAACAGCTGCCTTATGTGCGGGTTTAATTCCTCATTTAGTCATATCTGTCAGTTACATGGCCACAGTGTATTGGACATAATTATACTATGCTGCACTGCATGCATAGCAGTACACACACACACACACACACACACACACAGAAATAAGGTGTAGTACCCCTGCCCATATGGAACAATGTATGTATTAAGTACAGCATACCATGTACATAGAATTGATTACTGCATGTGCAATGTGTTCATGTGTGTCATACTGCATCTGCAAGATAATGCCACCTGTCACCTGATATCTGCAGTATATGGTAGGATGTATATTAGAGAAGCAACATAGCAATATGCTATGCCTGCACATTTTGTGATATTGCACATACCATGTTAGCAGCATTACAAAATTGCATCACAGAGACAGTACTCATGGTCCTGAGGGACCATCCTGATGGTGGTTGAACATCACAAATGATCTCATATGTGATCTCCCTGAAGGCATTACACATGGCCTGCTCTATGTCCTGGAAAAAAGTCCCCATCAGTTCCATCATCTGCATCTGGAAGACATGTGTCATCTGGTCCCATGAATTATCTCCTTATGGCAGTGGTGAACATCTTCTATGGTCAGCAGCATGAATGATGGCATGTGCAGATCCTGGTCTCTCATCATCATCATCATCCTGGCCCTAGGAGACTGAGTTGTCTGGCAGTGGTCTGGCTTGTCTCTGGCATCTGTCGCAAGTCCCACACTCTGTCAAGTTAAACACAGTAAAAAAATTATATATCTAATTCCTGTTCCCCAAAAGCTATGAGTACATAACATATACAAAGTGACAAAATCTACAAGTGGAAACATCTGTATGTCACATTACAGTAATGTATGACCTTATGCAACTGTAACACTATATGTGATGAAAGGCATGATTTCAGTCCATAACAAAAAATGTTTCTAACATACATCACAGTCATGTGCAAAACAGGCTGTCATAAAATGCAATCAGATGTGCACCTAAATAATGTTAAAGACAGTATATAGTATACCTGAAGAAAGGCACACACGGAACTCAGCAAAACGGACAACTGCTTTAATGAACAAGCACAAAAACAATCCACAGCAAGCTAAATCACAGCAGCACAGCAAACAAAATTGCAAAGCACAAGCAACAGTACAATAACGCTGTAAAGTTAATCCACATATGTTTTCGTCACAATAACTTCATCAGATACCTTACCTCTCTTCCTTTGATGAATAAATAAACTAATCTAATTCAAATGAACCAATGAGTGAACTAATTCAATTGCACATGCAAAATGCATTAAAACACATGAACCATAAAGGTGAATGAATCTAAAAGTTAAAACCAATAGTATATATAATAAATAGATATAATAAATAGATATGCATATATATTTTGTTATATAAAATGCTTCAAACATAAACCTTAATTAAAATTGCTTTGTTAAATATACGTACTACCAGCACAAACCTGAAATGCTTCTAAAAATGTTTTTTTTCAAAAGCAGAAGCTAAATTGAATCCAAAATACAATGAAATAGCACCATCATGTGGAAATTAAATTAAATGCATGTTCATCTTGTTACTTGCATATATAATATATACAATTATTTAAAAATATAAGTATAAATATTATAATAATAACATACTATAATTTAGCTGATCTTAATTTCAGTCCAGGTTTCAAGGAGAACATTTCATTTAAACCAGGGGGAGAACTTGCATCAAGAATAATTTGCCAATATAGCTCCCTATTTTCCAACCGAGTTTCCCAAGGCCCTCCCCTGGGATCTCGTGGGACTACTTCTATGACAAAAAATTAAATTTAGCTTTGCAACAATTGTTTTGATGCTTAAACAGAGCATTATTATATTTTTCTTTTTCTTATCTCATATAAATGCTCGTAAATTCTCTGCCTCGATTTCCTCTCGGTCTTGCCAACGTAAAAAGAGTCACAGATTTCACATGTAGCAATATAAGTCACTCCTGTGGTATTACAGTTTGCAAAACATTGAATAGTAATATACTTGTTCCTCTTTTCCAAAAGAATAGAATCACCTTCCTTGATGTTAATGCAATATGGGCAATGCCCGCATTTTCATGTCCTTTTTTTGTTATTGTTATTAGTGGGGTTAAAGAAGTTTGTCCCTTCCAATATATTCTTGATGTTACGTCCCTTCCTATATACACATTTAAATGGATTTTCAAAGATATGATTTAAATCAGACAAACTAGCAATTTTTTCCATTCTTTACTAAGAATACTTCTCACCAGATTACTCTCCCCGTCAAAAGTGGTAAACATGACAGAATGAAAACCTTTTTCTAAAGTTGTGGCAATAGCAGTGTTTGCCTCAATACTTTGTACTTGCAATGTAGGTAGGGGTACACCCAAAATTGGAGCAAATCTTCCTGTTCTTCCTTCCTTAACCTCTACAATAACTGACATTAGGAGATCTATTGGGTACCCCCTTGCTTCAAACATACTTTTAATAAATTCACATTCAGTATTAAAATCCAGATCGTCTGATGTCATCCTACTGGCTCTCACCAACTGACCTTTAACTATTGCTCTTTTTTGAAAATGTGGGTGAGAGCTTGTATAATGCAAGTAAGCATTAGAAAATGTATCTTTTCTAAAAAAATTTGATTTAAAACCTTCCCCCATTCTCTGTATATTTACATCTAAAAAACACAATTCAACTTCATCTACTTTATAGGTGAATTTTAAAAAATTAGTTGTATTTGAAATACAATCAACAAATTCCATGAATTTTTCCAGGGTATTGTTCCAAAAAAGACAAACATCATCCAGGAAGTGTCCATAGTAGTTCCAGTATTGTTTAAAATTAGAATTGTGAACAAATTTTTCTTCCCAATACAATAAAATGATGTTGGCATATACAGGTGCACAATGGGCACCCATAGCTATGCCTTTAGATTGTCTAAAATATTCCCCTTGGAAGAATATAAAATGATTGTTTAAAATCAATTCCATTAAAACAAGGCATGTATGAAATATCTTAAAAGAAATATCATTCTTGCTTCCCAAAAACTCTTCAAACCAAACTAAACCTATCCTGTGAGTAATACACGTAAAAAGGTCCACAACATCCAAAGTGATAAAACTATAGGTGTCAACCTGATTAGAATTATTAATATGCCTTAAAAAATCCCAAGAATCCTTTAACACATTAGGATGTTCCATCATCACATTCTTGAGATGTACATCTACATATTTTGCCAGTGGAGCAGTAAGAGAACCCTCCACAGATACAATAGGTCTGAGAGGAGGGTCATCAGGAATTTTGTGGACCTTTGGTATACCAAAAATACAAGGCATTTTGGGTTGTTCAACATGTAAATAATTATATGTTTCCAGATCAATAAGCCCCTCTAAAACTAAATCATTCAAACAGAGGGAAAGTTTTTTATAAGCAATATGAATTTCATTCATAGACACTCTCTCATAGGTATATTGGTCATTTAACAAATCAAACATTTTTGCCTCATAATTAATATGATCCATAAAAACCACCCCACCCCCCTTATCAGGCTTCATGATTCTAAGATTTTTATTCTCTCTACATAAACTGAGTGTATGCATTTCTTCCGTAGAAAGGTTTGGACTAACCTTGTTGTACTGAAGTTTATCTCTTAGCTCCTTCTCAACCAAAACCTCAAAATTCCTAAGCTGGGGGTGAAGTGACGGATTGAACATACTCTTCTTTGTTAAAACAGTGGTATTTTTTTCTTATATTACCATTAAAAAATACCTCTAAATTTTTCTGCCTAATAAAAAGTTTAAAATCCACTAATAACTTTGCTATATTGGCCTTAATGTTAGGTAAAACCTTTAGTAAATAAGTTGAAATGACCCTTAGTAATGGGAGTAAGGGTATAATTAAAAATGTGAAAACCACTATAACTAAACATACATTTATTAATCACTATTTCTTCTGAAGGAATTACCTCCATGGTACCTTTTGACCCCTCTGGTTCTGATAACCATACCTGTAGTCTGCTGGGTCCTTGTTCTTGAGTCTCTCTGATCTCCTTGGGGAGGGAAACTCTAAAGGGTCATGTATGTCATAACTATTAAACTGAGTTTCAGCTGATAAATTGTCATACCTCATGTCTCTTTCATCTCTATACTCATGTGATCTGTTGTGAAAATTACCCCAATGTATTTTTTGGTTTAGGGTATTGTGTATTATTTTTGTACTCCTTTACGTCCCTTTCCACCTTTCTAAATTTTCTTTCATAAATCCTAGTACATTTTACTTCTACATCTTTCAACATTTCATGATATTTAACTCTTTCACACTCAATGCCAAACATTAAATCAGTGACAATCTTATTATTAATAATTTCAATCTGAGAAAACATTTTATCCATTTCCAACTCATTGTTTCTAATTATAGACTTCATAATTTCAAACCCACATTTATCAAATGCACAAATAAGGTCCTTATGAAAGTCCGAGTTTTCCACAACATTGTTGGGGTATTTACACACCAAAAGACCTTTAGGAATAATGTTCAATTGCAAACAATGTTTAAGATACATGTCCATTTCCAATGCTTTAAACTTAAAAAGCATATTATCCAAATGCGAAATTAAAGTGGTGTAGCTACCACTATAATTATTGTGTTGAGGTATAGGCATCTGTTTAAAATCAAGTTTAAAATCAAGAATATTTTTAAACTGAACAGTACCTGTATTATTTTGATGTACAACACCCGTTGAAGTTGCAATACTTCCATTGCTTCCATTCACAGGTTTCAAAACTGAAGTTCTAGATGAACTTACTGGTAAAGAAATATTAGGAAAACCATCCAAGCTTTTACAATGAGGCTGGACACCCTGGCCATGCTGTGAATCCAATTGGGAAACAGTTCCTTCATTCGAAGCTGAACTGGTGAGTCTCTCCTGGTTACAAGGAATCGAAGATATCAAAGTTTGTGTTAATGGTGTAAGCAAGCCCACAAGTTGGGATATCAGACCTACGAGCTTCCGAAGCTCGCCCAGTTCACCTCCTTTAATTGCAGTTGCAGTTGTTTCAATAACAGAAGCGTCCGATGCCGAGGATTCCATGACCACATAAAAAAACAATAAACCAAACCAGTGGTCTGAGTGCCCAAGATAAAAACTGGTAAACCTGAAGTAAGGCACACACGGAGCTCAGCAAAATGGACAACTGCTTTAATGAACAAGCACAAAAACAATCCACAGCTAGCTAAATCACAGCAGCACAGCAAACAAAATTGCAAAGCACAAGCAACAGCACAATAACACTATAAAGTTAATCCACATACGTTTTCGTCTCAATAACTTCATCAGATACCTAATCTCTCTTCCTTTGATGAATAAATAAATCATTCCAATTCAAATGAACCAATGAGTGAACAAATTCAATTACACATACAAAATGCATTAAAACACATGAACCTTAAAGGTGAATTAATCTAAAAGTTAAAACCAAAAGTATATATAATTAATAGATATAATAAATAGATATGTATATATATTTTGTATATAGTATACCATTAACATGACAAAAACATATGAGACTGTAACTGTGACAAGTTTGTTCAAAGTATATCACAATACAAGTGTCATTAAAACTTAATTGTCAGATGATATAAGGCATAAAGTGTATTTATCTGTTGTATAATAAAATTAACTGAGTCCAGCAGGTGTGGAGTCATGATCATGCAATATTCTCAGTGCCCTATTATCAATATGCACTGATGATATCAACAGAAGGTCATGTGTGGGCCACTGTGTCCATCATGCAATGCTAATAGGTTACTCCGGTGTATTACATTGCTCCAGTTTGTGCATACACTTGATGCATAGTTTATCCAAGAAATCCTAGAAAATGCTATTACTTGTTCAAGTATGCACTAGCTATCAGCATGCATGAAAAACACATATGTACACAGCCGGTACAAAAATATATCAAGACAAGGACTGGCATACAATACTGACATGTTTCTACCTTCCAAAACACTTGCTACATTGTACACTCACAGTGACACTGTCATCATAACACTTACAATAGGGTCTGTGGTATAAACCACTTACTATATATCTTACAATAATGTTAAAAATACAGTTTAACAGAAAGCCCTTACTTCCATGGTCCATACATCATATGTGTGCCTCACACAATTATGTTGAGGTATCAATATGACAATTACTCTCATCTGTAACATAGGTTTATCTGCAAGTAATCTGTCATGTTGATATCCCCTGAATAACAGATGTATATTATCAATATATAGTAAGAAGAAAAACAACCAGTGGTAAACCTAAAATATATATGCAGATGAGATGAGCAATGAAATATGGTTAATGGCTGGCATCACCATAATAGAACTGGAATGTAAAGCAACATCTTAGAACAACAAAGCAATCATAACCACAGTGACAGCATGGGACAACTACAGCTTTAGGTTATGTCAAATACACACACACATATATATGTACCTGCACAATTCAAACTCTGCAATAATGATCATTATTTATTTAACAAGCAGACATAACAGGAAGGGATGAATGGCTTTGCATACAACAGCTACAGAAAACAGAATGCAATTTTGAATGTTGAACTGCAGTACATGTCTAAAATTATCTAGCAACAGAGTTAAGAGTGCAGACACCCATCCAGTAACAGAACAGGAAACTATGCAAACCATAAGTGAGCACCACCTACTTTTCAAAAAGCAATAACAACACAATCAACTTACAAATAAAAAAATAGCAGATAAAATCACTATGACAGTTACACAGAGATGTCTGTCATTTTGGTTGTGAGGTAAAAACAAAAATAAAATCCGGTTATCAAAGAGACCCTGTTTATAACTCAAAAGACAACATTTAAATTAAATATATAATACCATTCATAAGAAATCAGCGACTGTTGCATTGCATTTACTGTATTAGTGCATTATGGGTAATCTGGCATTAATATTAGCATGCCTGACACTGCAAGCAAAATCAATTTATCTATGTTATGAGTCTTTCTTTGGAAATTAATGTTGACAGTTATAACACGCACCTATTTACCTACATTGCTCCAGTTTGTGCATACACTTGATGCATAGAGCTTGATTCTAGGCCTAGTCTTCATCACCTGCAGAAAGGAAAACAATATGTAAATACCTTCTGTTATGGAGCTTTTTCAGTTTCAGTACAATAATGTAAAAAATGTTAAAAAATTAAATATACCTTGTCTTATGGCTTTTTTCTCCCCAGGACTCCATTGAAAACGGGTTCTTTATGGCCCAATGGACTATCCTGGTAAACCAACGGCAATAAATAAATAAATAAATAAATGTATTACTACCAAGTAAGGATTATGTCAGTTGTATATATGATGTTCATTTTGTACAAAACAACAGTGGAAAATTGTATCATATGTCATCTAACCTGGACATGAAATACCATTAAGTAATAATCCATGACTGGGTGTGGGTATATCAGAATTTACTGACAGATATCGTAGTTTGATCATGAGGCAAAGCCCAAGTGTTAAAACAAAGCCATCCATGGGTAAATTCTGATATACGCACACCCAGGAGTGGATTATTGCTATTATGCAATGACATTATTTAAGAAAGAAATTGCTTATCTTTTTTAGGTTCATAGGTTCATAGGATAGTACTAGTCTAACTGCCCTTGCGAGCCATTTTAAGCCTAGCCAGTTATCCCCTGTGAGATTCAAACCCTGTACCTTGGGTTTGTAAGGCAAACACCTTAACCATTAGGCCACCCTCCCAACATCTTTCTTAAATAATGTCTTTTTTAAGGGTGCTGAAGTGTTCCTCCGCTTTTTTCCCTTCTCTACTGATGAACTGCGCACATGTATGGGACTTGCGTCCCCATGTTTGCACAGTACATCACTGCACTGCAGGAGAAGCAATGGAGAAAAGAGAATCTCTGTTGCTGGGTTTTTTTCTGTTGAGATTTTACATACTTCATTATTAAAACATTATTGCATATGCTCGGTGTACAATGGGCAGACTGATTGGGCTGTCCAATCAGTGTTCTTGTTTTTGAATACAAATAAGCCATCAATGTAAAATTTCATATTTTGCATATTCAGTTGTTGAGTACTGCAGACAAACTGAAAGAATTGAGATTCAAACTTATAACTCTCATCTATGTTTGTCTGACAACCATGACATCTACCTGTCTAGCTAACCCACTTTGACTGCATTTACATGAATCTGATATAAATTAAACAACTCAGCTGTATGACTATGCAAGGAAGAATTAAACACATGGAGTCATGCTTCTAAATTACAGGATGGGTAAAACAACAGTCCAACTTCTTTCATGTGCTGTGTATTTGAAACACAAAAGAGTGCAATCTTGACTGCATATCAGCACATTGCTCACAGCACTAGCAAACATCTGAGAAATTCAGAGTTCAGAGACTCAGACTTTGCAATAGAATATGTAGATACAGATGCACTTGACAGACATAACGACACAATATGAATTCATGTACATAACTGGTATCTAATATCAACATGTACGTTAGTTAGGAGGCAGTCAATGTTAAACAAGATAGATTATGACATAATATTGTGACATTCATAATGTACAGATAACCTATATATGTATTGCTAAGCATTTGAAAATAATGCTGTATTGATATAGGTAGGGTGTTTCTAGAAACTTGACAGAATAACAAAGATATTCATTGGCATTCAAGACCTAGGCTCGATAGGTGTTAATGCACCAGGTACATACTAGATGTGTAAAAAGCTACATTATATAACTGAACAAGCAAGTATCTCCCATATCTGTTTTTAAATGATAAATATGGAAATATCAACATAACATCAACAGTCTTCTGTGCAAGGATCCAAACTGACACAAATTCATGTCACATTCATATTGGCTTGTTACTTCATTGGTTAAGCTAAGAGACAGCAAAACTCCTGTCTTCATACAAAATTTTAATGGGATGCTTCTAGAATCTTGCAGATAATGGAGATATGCATAGTCATCTGAGACCTAAGAGCTATAAGTGTTAATGTACCTCGTACGTACTAGATGTGTAAAAAGCTGTACTGCGTAACTGAACAAGTAAAGTATCTCACTTATCTGTGTTTTTAAATTGTAAATATGGAAATGTCAAAATAACATTAAAGACATTCTATAGAAGGATTCAAACCCATATGTATCCATAACACATTCATATTGGCCTATTGCCTTACATCATACAGAATTACTATGAGATGTTTCTATGGCACAGCAATGGAATCTGTCTTATAACAGTAGTATATGTAAGTTTTTAACTGTTTTATAGTTGCATTATGTTTTACAAGCTCCATTTGTTAGCTGTGCTGACCTACTTTACTCATAAAATCATGAAAGTGAGTACAGCAAACATAGATATTATGATAATGTACTTACTATAATATATAGTTTAATAAGGTATAGAGTTCTATTGTGTGATATTTTTCAAATGTTAAGGATAATTGAAAAATTCATAGTCATCCTATAGGTGTCAGTTAAACACGGCAATGCTAGATATGTAAAAAGCTGTATTGTAGAAACTGCCAAACAAGCATAGGTCTCCATCTGTTATGTTCAATATTATCTGCATAAACACCACTATCTAGAAAATGGCCTCCAATAAAATCTGAACCCACATATGGGAGAGCAGTAATTATTATGATTAATTGCATAACTTTTTAAGCTAATTGACAGAATAGTTAATTAATAATTCTAAATGGAATATCTATGGCATATCATTCACAAATATGTGCAATGTACATTTAAATGTACAGTCATAAACACATTTTATTTAGACTGTATACACTGGCCCTGTATAGCTGAAAATAACCTCAGAAGGCATCGACATGGTGAAGTTAACTACATTTGCGTTACTATTATCAGTAGAGGCAATCATTAAATATATTTGAAACAGTCTCATAAACAGATATATCTAACAAATGCATTTATTATGATGTAGGTGTTAAGGTGTGGATTATGAAACTTACTTTAGGCATCTGCTAGCTGGCGTTGGACCTCTGTGACCCTCTGGCAAAGATCCTCAGCATCCTTCTGATGCAGGTCATCATAAATGTGATAGACATGCATGCCAGTCCAGTATATCCCAGTCTATCTGTGATGCTCCCTCACAATCTGGTTCCATATGTCATGCTGCTCACATCCTTTGCTCATGTCCAGTATAGAGACTGAGCTTCTGGGTTGTCTCCTCCTTAGTCCAGTTCACTGCCTGGACATGTCAAAGCCTCTTATCTGCCAACATCCTCAGTCTTAAAGGTGAAATTTGTTGCAAAGAATGCCTTGAGAAAAATGTTGAATTCCCACTTATTTCACTGTTAGCAATAGTATTAGCAGTAAATATATCAAAATCACATTTTAAAGTTGGCGTATATAGGATGGTATCAGCCCTTTGGAGGGCATCAGGCATGTGTTAAAGATAATGCCAAAAAGTCACCTCCCAAGGAGTAAACACTCCGTACACCCCGCACAATCCAGGGATAAAAACTATCAAGAAATACAAGTACCGAAGTGAAACAAGGCTGTTAAAATCAGAAATCATCCAATCCACAACAAAGCAAATCAATCCACTTTTATCTGTTTTATTCAAAACTCATAATAGACAGTGGTAAGTGCGTTCACCCAACAGGGTTTCATCAGACAATATATACTCACTAAAACTGCTTGCTTATATAAGAAAAAAGGCACCAAATCAAAAGCAGCTAGATTATTTAAAATGACAGCATACCTTTCAGTATAAACAAACATAAAAATAAAACATACATATAAAATATATATAATGCACAGAAAAACATACAAAGATAAAACGTATATAAATACACATTGCCTCTCTCCACATATACACATGACACATCAGCAATCTCAAAAAACAATCATAGGTGCTGAAACATGCATATAGATGAACAGTAAAATGTAAAATAAAATGAAATGATATAAACCCACTCAAAAAATCCTACCTAAGCCCTCTGGAATTTAAAAAAGGTTTAAGGGGAACCTTGTCATTGAGACCTGGGTATTGTTCAGCCCTGAGTCGGATAATCCATCTAGCTTCCTGGGTTTCAGTCTGATTCCTTATGTCACCACCTCTAGAATTAGAGAACACTACCTCAATGGCTCTAAATGTTCCCAGACTGCCGGCAGGAGACACACTTGAGATGGCACCAGTAAGTTGACTGTGGGTGTTACTGTTACTATTGCGCCATCACACTGGCTGACAGCTGGATGCTGCTTAAGGCTAGGAACATGTTACTGCATTTCTATGGGACTATGGGGGTGTGACACAACTGTACATGATACATATCTGCACAGACTGTGCTGATATTTGCTTAACATTTTGTCCCATTTAGCATAGTGGTGTGCCCTGTCTTTCAGACTAAGGCATAACAATATCAACCAGAGGTCAGATTGTTCTGGCATAGACATTTGCAGTTTCAGACTTCTTTATCTTTCAAAGTCATACTGCCACTGCCAGACCTCCTGTGATATCATGTGTAAACATCTGTAGTGGGGATTTCATGAATGTCACCATGTGGGGGCCTTTGCCAGGCATTTCTGTATGGTTTTCTACAGCTGATCTGCTGTGTGGGATTGGCAGTGGGTATTGGATGCCCCCCACTTTGACATCCATGCATGTGACCTATGACCCCCCCAGTTATTTGGCTCACCACATATACTGCAGTGGTATTTGTCAACTAGGGAGGTACTGCATGGTGTGGGTAGGGCAGTACTGGGGATACACTTCCTGCTGTCCCACAGAGCTGTCAGTTGTCTGCTGCTATTAGCCACTCCATTCCCTTACATGCTTGATCAATACCATAGGTATGTTATCAGAAAATTCCAATCCATTAGTTTATTTTGTTACAGAGATCAGCTTACCTTGTGCCTGCAGCTGTTGTTATGGTGGTGCTCGAGGGCTGACTACGTCGGATGCATACAGTACACTGCCTATACATGGTCAGGTATAGGAGGTGTGATGTTTGGCATCCATTTTACTCACACACACAGTAAAATGGATGCATGCGATATACTGCCTATACATGGTCAGGTATAGGAGATGTGATGTTTGGCATCCATTTTACTGTGTGTGTGAGTCAGAGAGAGACAGAGATCAGTCCCTGGGGCCCTACAGTCAGTGTATGTGCTATGCGTTGCCTCTTTGCCAAGGCCAGGGAATATTGGGCATGCCTTCATCTGCCTACAGGGGCAGGCTCAGTATGTTCCTCCTCCAAGTCACTCTGTGCCTGTGGAGGCCTTGGCAATGGTGGGGGGCTGTGTGGCCCTTCCCCATTTTGTTCCTGCTGCAGCTGTTTCCGCAGGATCATATGGTGTAGCACGGCGCATACTATGAACATGTGTGCACATGTGGCAGGAGAGTAATTCAAGGCTCCACCAGATATGTCAAGGTAGTGGATCAGTGACTTGAGCATTCCAAACACATGCTCTATAATGATCCTGGTTTGTGCATGTGCCTCATTTCGATGTTCTTGTGTGGGTGTGTGTGCATTTCTGATGGGTGTCATCAGTCACGGCCCTAGTGCATAGCCAGCATCCCCCACCAGCTGGCCATATGGGATGTCCTCACTGGCAAACGCCTGATACAGCTGTGATGAATGCCAGATGTGCGAGTTGTGATAACTTCCAGAGCTGCCAGCACACACATTCATGATAATGCCCTGGGCATCGCACATGACCAGGCAGTTGATGGAGGGGAAGCCTTTGCAGTTTATGCAGACCTTACCCTGTTCACAAGGTGGTGCTTTGATGTGGATGTGGGTGCAGTCTATGGCACCCAGTACCTCTGGGTAGTCTACTACACGGTGGTAGAGATGCATATTGCTGGTCTTCTCCTTACGAGTGCTGGGGAAGTGAATGCGCCTAGTGGCATGTGTTCAAATAGCATCCAGGAACTGGTGGATTATCCTGGATACAGATGCCTGCAAGACCTCCATGATATCTGCAGCTGGTCTGTATAGTAAATTGTTAAGGCTACACATACCTTGGTATCCACTGGGATGGGCTCCCCTCTGTTGATTCTAAGTCTGAGGTGAGGCCGGCACAGCTCATCAATTTGCTGAAGTATGTATCTGTCCACCCTGTAGCACTGTACTATCTCCAGATCATGTAGCCCCTGGTAGGTTACCCTGGGTCTGAGCACTCTTCTACTCCTCCTCAGTCTGAGTTGGTTGTCAGCATTTTCCTCCTCACCACCCTCAGTCTCTAACACATGCTGAGATATCAGAACAACAGCAGCCCTAACATGTTTTGTTAGATTTGTCAGTTTAAAATTCCCCGGAATGTGTACACCAGTGGTCTAGAGTTTGTTGGAGAAACTAGACTGAAAGGTATTTGCATTGTTTATAGTAGTGTGCTGGGCTGGGCTGCTGCCTGTGCAATTGGTTGATTCTGATACATTCCACCTGCCAGCTATGCTTGTTCTGCTTGATTGCCTTCCTTCTGCAGCTCCCCTTCCCATTTATTCCCCGTTCAAACCCTGATGTGCGCCACAAATTCCCACTGTTCAAATGTCAACAGTTCTGATATCTCCTATGTTTTTTTTTTTTTTGTGCTTTAGGCCCGGTGAGCGCCGCACACACCCATTTAGCTAAAGGAGATAGTTTTCAGCAGAACTGGCCCTTCTTAGACACAAAAGCGCTCTACATTTCATGGAATAGGGAAATACAGCCTCAGATACACCCCCTGCCTTAGCTATGCTTAGCTAAGGGAAAACATGGGCCACTGAGCTCCAATGTGCTTACAGCATTCATGACATACACCATTTTCATGTTAGCTGCTCCTCCTGTCTACACCATGGTGTTGGAGCACCTACACAGTTAGGTGCAGTCTGACACTTAGAAGAAATTTGGTATTCAATATATATCTCCTCATTTGCGTACCCCACTGCCTTACTCCTGAGTAACCACACTTAAACTGAGCCTTTCACCTTAGCAACCACTATTCCCTGGTATTGTTTTAATTCTGCATGCCATTGACTATTATGGCAAAATGCAGATTTCTCTCAAACTTAATTCTTTTCCCTTTTTTTTTTGTATTTGCGGCACGATCCCATTTGCATGCCACTGCCCTATGCTTAAACGGCTAAGATCTGCCAAAAAAAAAAACTTTTATTTTACAAGAAATATACTATTTTTCATGGCAATGGCCATGTATTTGGCCATTGGCATTACAAATTAAGGGTCTACATGCTTTCTTTGAGGCTGTCATGCCTCCATTTTCTATTTTGCAGAAATGTATTTGGCGAGTAGCAGAATACATTTCTGCACCCTACAGTATACCTGCATGGAGAACTGCCTACTTCCTGAATTGCTAATTCAGCTCATTTGCATGGTTTTCATCAGAAAAATGAGCTGATTAGAATACTGCCGGGCTTTCCATGCAGGAACAATGTAGGCAGGCTCATGCATGTCAATGTTCCTGGATCGCTCAGTGGCCATAGTCCATGCAGGAGCACCTACATTGCTCCTGCATGGAGAATTCAGCTTGTGAATCTCGAGGATAATCTTTTCCAAGTGCATTCTATTCTTCCTTTCACATTTTTTATTTCTCTCATTACACTACCATCTTTCTTTACTAAGCTGCGTAAGTAACTTGATACTGCTCATTTTACTTGTAAAAAATATCTTTGCTTATATAACAATTCAAATATTTTTTCTTGATTTATTTCATATAATTCTTTTTTTTTGACAAAGTACTTATTATTGTTATGTTCTAAATCTTCCAATGCATTGTTATATGTTTTCTTATATTTTTCTTTCTCTACTTTTCTCAAGTTATATTGCCACTGTAAAAAAAAACTTTTTTATATTTTTCCTTAAATATCATTCACCATTCAGATCACTTTTTATAAAATGTTCTCATGGTTATTTGTTCTTTCCAGAACTGTATTACTATTTTCTTTCCTTCTTCATTCCATGCTTTCTCATTTATCCATTTTATTCCTTTGTCTATTTTTATATATTCCTTGTTTTCCTTTATCTCTAGCCATATAGCAATATGATTAGAAAATCCTGTTTCAACTACATCCCCTGATCCTATAACTAAGCATTCTGCTATGATAATATAATCTATTTTGGTTCTATACATACACTTTTTGTAAGTCCATGAATTTTTGTACTAAAGTTTTAACTTACCACATCTTATAACTTAATCTAAAAATCTGATGATATATGCTATCCCCTTTCTTCATAATTAGTATAAGAATATAATGTTATAATTCTCATACTTGTTCTTTCCACTTTAAATCTACAGTGGTTAATCTTCCTATTTTTGCTAAAGTTACATCTAATATCTAATATCTTTATTGCATTCCACGGTAGTACAGCGGTAGCGTTGTTGCCTCACAGCAAGACGTTCTCCCGTTCGATTCTCGGCTGGAGAGCAGGGAGTGCCTTCTGTGTGGAGTCTGCATGTCCTCCCCGTGGTTGGGTGGGCGTTCGAAAGACATGCGCAAATGGGCGTGCCTTCGTTAAAGGTTGAATGTCGAGTTGGCACCTCGGCGTTCGTGAAAATCTACTGCCAATCATTAGCAGACTGGAGTTCTGCTGTGGCGAACCCTAACCAGGAAAAGCCAAAAGACACCAACATCTAATATCTTTATTGTACTTCTACAGAATATGGTTATTGTAAAACATCTCTCATTTCCCAAATTCCAGATTAGCTTTTCTCCCCATAGTTTCTCTGTATGTAATCTTTTGTCATTTGTTAAAAATCTTGTGTCTTCCAATATAATCACATCAACATCACATGCATTACATCACTCCAAAATCCCTATTATTCTTACTATATTCATAATACTATTTACATTTACATAAAGCACCCTAAAATTGTTATTTTCCCTTAGGTTCATGGCTTCATATGTTCATAGCTAATTACTAGGCTAGCTTTCCTAATACGCCATTCTATGCCTAGCCAATTCCTCTCCAAAGAATAAGAATCAAAGACTGCACCTTGTGTCTGTGAGTCAAACACCTGAACCATTAAACCAAGCCCTAATCATTAGCTGTAACTATTATTTTTCTTCCATTTCCTTTCTTTTCTTTTGTACTTATCCCTTTCATTTTTTTCTGTCTTTTACCCTTTTGCCAATTTTTTTTTCCTTTTACTACCTATGGATTTATGTCTTCTTCATCACTTATTACAGAACATTTTTCTTCTTGTTATTTTTTCTCATCTATTTTACTTCTGTTTCTACTACTTCTAAAAATTCTTCTCCTTGTACATTTTCTTCTGTTTCTTTTTTTCTTTTTCCTTACTCATATTTTCAGTTTTGCAATTCATCCATAAATCTCCAGTTTTGTTACATTTATAACATTTCAATCCACTTTTTTGCATGATGTCCCATTTCCCCACAGATATAACATTTTCTTTTGTGACAGTTACTTATCAAATGCCCTTCTTTTCCACAAAAACATGTTTTGGGTTGTCCTCAATATTTTACAACACACCTATCCCCCCTCCATATTTATCATTCTTAGTATATGTATACGTTTTGTCTTTCTATTTGTAATACGATATTACAGTTCCAACCACCAGTCCATAAATCCCTTTTGTCATAAACTTTTGCAATGTCTAGCAGTACTTTACATAAAGTTTTTAAATGTCCTTTTAAAGTATCTCTTTCTACCTCTGTTTGAAATTGTATGTGCATTTTCTTTTTGTTTCCCTGTTAAATGTTTTTATCACACAAAGAAACTACGGGTTGCAGTCTTTCTTTTTTTCATATTCTCCAAGAAAATTTTCCATTGAAAAAAAAAGCAGTCTGAAATTTAATGTCATAAAATGTCTCTTTGTTAATAAGAAAAAAAATGTTTTACCTCATGTGGCTTTACAGCTATTTCTTTGTCCTTTTACTTTGAATCCTTACTATGTACTTCTGTTTTTCATTTTCTTCTGCTTTCTTTTCTGCTACTCTCCTTCAGCCATCTTTTACTTTCTCTGCATCTGTTTTCTTTTCCTTTTGATCACTATTCTTCAGGACTGTCTCCGCATTATCCTTTTTGCATTTCCTCCATAATGTCCTCCCAGAAAACAACCCCAGCATTTTATGCTCACTCTGCATCAGCATTTCTTTAAGAAAATCATCCTGAAATGCCCCCAACTGGAGGTTTGTAATTATACATCCAACATTTGCTGAATCACTTCCATCAAACATCTCCTCAGATTTCTGTACACATTTTCTGATCTCAACATTTGCTTTCTCCTCCATTTCTCTCACCTGCCCATTATCTCCTTCTCTCTCCATCTGCCTCACTGTTTCTGCAGGATGCCCATGCATCTGGAACAGAAACAGGAAGTGCTCCTACAAAATGTGCCCTACTTATAACAAAGATGACTAGGATTTGCTTATTAAATATAACATCTTATTTGCATTATTCACATTATTTGTATTATATGCAATATATACATTATTTACACTTGTTTACATGTTACATTTTAACATCATATAACTTCATACTTTAATCATTTCAGTTATTCCCTTGCACTTTTTCCACAATCAAAGATGTATCTTTTTCAGAATTTCCGCTAATACCCACTTTCCATTATATTTTATTTCATTAAATTTCTCATAACCATATGGCCCACAAGACATAAAACATTTTTTTATTAATTTCTTTCACTTCTTCTGTTCTTTGACCAGCATAATATCAATATTCAATTGTATTCATATTTTTTTATTTTTCACATTTTTATCATCATGGAGTACATTCATTTCATATAATTTTCCCACACTTGTTTTACTGTTGTATTTCTCCAAAATAAACCAAACACCAAAAGCAGCCACTACATATTGTAAACCAAGTAAATCCAAAAACCAAAATGATCAGGACAGCCAAATGGTTCAGAGTGTAGTTTTTATTGCAAAACCATTTAAAATATAAGCTCTTTCATCTAACTTATTGGCGACATCTTCAGAAAGAAATACAAAATACCTAAAAAGGCTGAAACATCAAGAGAATACTCTAAAACAGTCCCTTTTTATATCAAACAGGAAGGATGTAACGAACAGGAAATATGTAACAATGTTTCAAAAAGGGCAACAAAATTCTTAAAGTGACCTGTGCAATTTAAAAGTAGCCTATGCTGTTTAAAAACAATAGTGAAACTCTATAACACTACAAACCACTTTCAACAAGTCAAGCAAGAAAATATTAAAAGATCCACTTTGAAAGTTAAAAAAGCATTTCACAACTGAATACTCTAAATAAATAGCGTGCAGAAAAAATAACTTTAAAATTAACTTAAAGTATGCAGTCAAAGCTCAAAGCTTAGAAGTCTTATATTTCAGTTCACAAGTAATGGATACTGTTTCATTTAAACCTGGTACACTAGTGGCATGCAAACGTAACTGCCAACATAATTTTTTGTGCAATAATACATTCCACCAGTCCCCTTTGTTGTTTTCATCTGTAAGAATGGAAAATCTAAACATTCCCTGGGATTCATTAAAGATTTTTTTCTGTGCAGGAATAGTGTAGCCTTTCCTGCATGGAATATGGCCACTGAGCAATCTAGTGAACAAGCCTGGGGACATGCACGAGCCTGCTAACACTATTCTGCCATGGACACAACTGGATTATGCCAATGACCTCATTTGCTGGTGAAAACCATGCAAATGAGGTCAATTAGCAATCCAGTAAGCAGGCAGGCTTCTGTGGCAGACAAGTGTAGCATGCAGAAATGTATTCGGCTACTAGCTGAATACATTTCTGCAAAAATCAAAATGGAGGCATGACAGCACAAACTAAAGCATGTATTCTAATCCTTAGGCATGCCAATGGCCAAATATATGGCCATTGGCATGGAAAAGTGTTGCAAAATTATAAAATTCAAAGTTTATTTTTTCTGGCTGATCACGGGCATTTAAGCATAGGGCAGCGGCACACAAATGGGATTGTGCTGAAAATAAAGAAAAAATGTGAAAAGGCAATTTTAAGTGAAATCTGCATTTTGCCATTATAGTCTATGGCATGCAGAATCAAAACAACAGCAGGGAACAGTGGTTTCTAAGGGGAAAGGCTCTGGTGTAGTGCTGTAACTAGGGACTAAGGCAGTAGGTTATGCTAATGAGGGAAATTTACTGAATCACAAAAAGAAGACAAGTGCCAAACTGCACCTAACCATGTAGGAGCTATAAGGCAGTGGTGTAAGCAGGAGAAGCAGCTGACATGAAGCGGGGGTATGTCATGCTTGGTGTAAGCACACGGGAGCTCCATGGCTCACAGTTGAACTTAGCTAAGCACAGCTAAGCAAAGGGGTGTGTCTGAGACTGCATTGACTTATTCCATGAAATGAAGAGCATGTTCATGTCCAGGGGAGGGCCATTTTTCATTGTTTACCTTAGCTAAATGGGTTTGTGTGGTGAGCACCAGGTCTAAAACAAAAACAAAAAAACCCTGGAAATAGTAGGACTGTTTACATTTGGGCACCTGGTTTGAGCATTATGCCTTGGGGCTTAAAAGGGGTGGAAATGGGAAGGGAAAAAGGAAATAAAGGCAAATAGCAGAATAAAAGCAATCAAGTACTAATAAAACAGCAGCATATGGAATGTATCATAGACAGCCAATCATACAGGCAGCATCTGCAGCACAACAGTATAAACTGTGCAAACACCTTTCACTCTGGTTTTCCCACAAACCTTGCATTTGTGTAGGGAATTTTAACTGAAAAAATGTTAGGGGCTGCCTTTGCTTTGATCCATCAGTATGTGCTAGAGGCTGAGGGTGGTGAGGAGGGTAATGCAGACAACCACCACAGACTGAGGAGGAGGAGAAGAGTGTTCAGACCCAGGGTAACTTAGCAGGACCTACATGATCTGGAGATAGTAGAGTGCTGCAGGGTGGACAGAGACATACTTCAGCAAATCATCGAGCTCTGCCAGCCATAACTCAGACCTGGAGCCAGCAGAAGGGAACCCATCCTAGTGGATACCAAGGTATGTGTAGCCTTAAGAATACTAGCTACAGGTACTTTCCAAAGACCTACTGGGGACATGATGGGGGTCTCACAGGCATCTGCATCCAGGGTACTCCACCAGTTTCTGGATGTTATGCTACCACATGCCAGTGAGCACATTTACTTCCCCAACACCTGTGAGAAGAGGAACAGCAATATGCGTCTCTTTCACCGTGTAGCAGAATATCTAGAGGTACTGGGTGTGATAGACTGCATGCACATCCAAATCAAAGCACCACCCGATCAACGGCATAGGGTCTACACAAACGGCAACTACCACGACTCTCATATCTGGCATTCATCACAGCTGTACCAGGCATTTGCCAGTGGGGACATCCTGTATGACCATCTGGTGGGGAAATGCTGGCTATGCATTGGAGCCATGGATGAGGACACCCATCAGAAATGCACACATACCCACTCAAGAATACCATAATGAGGTACACACACAAACCAGGATCATTATAGAGCATGTGTTTGGGATGCTCAAGTCATGGTTCCGCTACCTAGACATATCTGGTGGACCCTTGCAATACTCTCCAGCCACATGTGCACACATGTTCATAGTATGTGCCATGCTACACAATATGATCCTTTGGAAACAGCTGCAGCAGGAATAGCACAGGGAAGGGCTACACAGCCCCCCACCATTGCCAATGTCTCTACAGGCACAGAGGGACTCAGAGGAAGAAGACCCTTAGCCTGCTCCTGTAGGCAGATGGAGGTGCACCCAGTATGCCCAGGCCTTGGCAAAGAAGCAATGTGTAGCACACACACTGACACTATAGGGACCCAGGGACTGACACCTCTCTCTGACTCACACATACAATAAAATGGATGGTACACACATCACATTACCTGTAACTTACCATGTATAGGCAGTGAACTGTGTGCATCCATCATAGGCAGCCCTCAAGCACCGTCCTCACAACTCTCGCAGGCAGAAGGTAAGTCAGTCTTCTTAACAATAAATGAATGGATTAGTATGCTCTGGTAGCATATCTATGGTATTGTCGCATGCATGCAACAGAATGGGGTGGCCTACTGGGATAGCAGCAGACAACCGACAGCTATGGGGGACACCAGGAAATGTCTGCACAATACTGGCTTCCTCACACTATGCAGTATTATTCAAGGTGACAAATCCCAGTGCAGTATATGTGGGGGGCCAGCTAAGGGGGGTCATAGGTCACATGCATGGATGCCAATGTGGGGATCCCATACTCACCCTTCAGACTCACCCAGCAAGTCAGCCATAGAAAACCCATAAAGGAATGTCTGGCAAAGGCCCACAGATGGTGACAATGATGGAATCCCTACAGACTTAAACAGTGATATCACAGCAGGTCATGCATTTGCAGTAAGGTTCTGAAGGGTAAGAAGTCTGAAACTCAATTGTATGCCATTGCAATCTAACCTGTGGTCTCTAGTGATATGCCTCTATTCTCCAAGACAGGGTGCAATACTATGCTAAAAAGAACCTGAATGTAAAGCCAAATATCAGTGCAGTCTGTGCAAATGTGTACTGTTGACACGTGTGCCCCCCACCCATATTCCAATAGAAATGCAGTAACATGTAAGTTTGTAGGGTAATAGCAGCAGAGCACACATTGCCAGGGCTGTTCCAATCAAGATGATAACTTGTTGCATGTTCACAATATGCAGGGGTCAATGAGCTATGCATATGTGTGGGGAATACTGTCAGAATGTGGCCAGAAACTTCTCATGGCTGTTGTGTCCTAGTGGCCTAAGTACAGTAATGTGGTAGACATGGCCATGATCCACGAACTGCAGTGCCAACTGTTTTGCATGTCAGCTACACCTATGGTGAGAGTTGTACACACTGTTCAGATGTCAATATCAATTACTGCCAGAAAGCTGGGCAGGTCATGTACAGGGGGCCACATATATGAACAGTACACAGGTTGAAGTAACCTACACAGTGCCTACCATACCTCCCAATTGTACAGACCTTTTGCAGAATGTACAGAGATTTGCATCATATTTGTGGTGTCTTTATTCTGAAATAGTGGTTGTCTGGAAAATCAAATAACAAAGAAAAAACGTCGCTGGGAACTGCTGCTGTGTAAATCAAAATAAAATTTATTAAGACACAAGTAAAAACAGAGTAAGCGCTTTCGGGCCAAAACCCTTCATCAGACAAAGTACTACAGACTAACAGTTCATATTTAAAATACTTAACAACCAATAAGGGTTCAATAAAAAGCCCGCCTATTTCTAAGGGCCGGCTTAAGGGGTACTACATCATTAAGCCCTGGATCTATGTGTGCTGTTAATTCTAAAATCCATCTTGACTCCATTGCCTCGGTCTTTAACCTGATATCACCACCTCTTTTATTCAAAAAGACATTCACAATCACTCTAAATTTAAACTGATGAGTCGGATTATCCTTAATATGATTGTAAAGGGCATTGTGTTCATCACAATTCCTGATGGATGAAAGATGTTGCAAGATCCTAACCTTCAGCATGTTATTTGTTTTGCCAACATAATAACTTGAACATGATACACAGTCAGCCAGATACACACCATCAGTGGTCCTACAGGTGGCTCTGCCCTTCAATAATAAACTCCTACCTGTAGAGGGATGTATAAAAATTGTTTCCCTGTTGATAAAACCACAGGCCTTACAACTGCCGCATGGAACAGTGCCCTTAGATCTAGGTAAACATTTAACATCACTGTTCTCCCTATCATGACAAAGTATGTCTTTAAGATTCTTATTCCTCTTATAGCAGAACTGTGGACTAACCCCTACTATGTCCCTTAAGCTGTTATCACTGGTGATGATATTCCAATTCTTGCTAATGATGTCACACACCCCTTTAACATTGCTTCCATAAGTCAGCAAGACCTTTGGCTTATTCGTTCTAACTCTGTCATTTTTGTTACCCTTCTGCATTGCAGTGGCATTAAGCCAAGGCTTGTACTTGTTCTGTCTACTCTCAATACCTCTATCTACCGCTCCTTCAACCAAGTTATTCCTATAGCCCCTATCCTGAAAACACTTCTTCAAATGAACAATCTCTTTATCAAACTGTTCATCCACCAAACTAATCCTAGATATCCGTCCCACCTGTCCCTGCACTATATTAGGGAAAGTGAATCTCGGGTGCATGCTGTCAAATGAGAGTAATGAGTTCTTCCAGCTCTCTTTTCTAAACAATCTTGAACTAAAGCCATTCTTTGTCAACTCAACAGTAACATCCAAAAAATCCAAAGCTACATATGAGCTTTTGACATCAAATTTCAGAAATGAAGTTGTGGAATGCAAATATTCCATGAAGAGGGTTAACTTCTGTTCATCCCCCTTCCATGAAATAAAAATGTCATCTACAAAACGTAGATAAACCCCTATATATTGGTTCCAATCACTGTTGCCCAGGACATGACGCTTCTCCCAAAAAGAGAGGACCAGGTTGGCATAAGTGTTAGCACAGGGGGTGCCCATGGCTACCCCCTGTGCTTGCCTATAAACAGAACCATTACTCATAAAGACATTGTTCTCTAACACCAAGGTCAGTAACTCTCGTATAACAAACAGGTCTTTCTCAGCTACTCCCATGTCCCGTAGAAGCCCTATACTAGCTTCTGTGCCATATTAATTCCCTATCACAGTAAATAGACTGTGGACATCTAGAGTGACTAACATTGATCCCATAGAGGAACCTTCCCTATTCATCTCACCTAAAACGGTGAGAAAATGACCTGTGTCCTTCAAAACATTACCTATATTATCAACATATGGTCTAAGAGTATGTTCCAACCATATGGATAAGTTCTCAGTGACCCACCCCCTGCCTGAAACAATAGGTCTAAGGGGTGGGTCTGTTAATGACTTATGTGTCTTAGGTAGAGCCTTGAACACAGGAATAACTGGTTTATCTATGGTGAAAAAGTCTAAGAGCTCCTGTGTTATGTACAAATGTGCAAATAACCAACCTATGCGTCCATGGACCTTGTCTATTATACTCCTGACCTCAACAGGGTTTAATAGTTGATAAACCTCCCTCTCCGATAACAGTCCTAACATCTTGCCATTATACCAATCGGTGTCAAGTACCACAACTCCTCCTCCCTTGTCTGCCATTTTTATTGTTAGGGGTCCAAATTATTGCTGAGTTCCTCAAGAGCTTGTTTGTGCTCAAAATTTAAATTATAAAATCTATCTCTCCCTTTCTTTTGTAAAAATGTTATTAGGTCACTCTCACATTTGTTAATGAAAAGATGAAGTGCAGGTGAAAAAGGTGGAACGAAGCAGCTAGGTTTACGTAAACCTGTGTTCGGACTGTTGACCCCCCCAAAAAACTTTTGTAACATAACATTACGACAAAACAACATTAGATCCATGACAATATCACTATAAATACAAGCCTTGCTTGGTATGAATATGAGGCCCTTGTTCAAAACATATAACTGTTCAGCGCTCAAAGTATATCTAGACAAATTAAAAACAATACCAATGTCAAAAGAAGAAGTCAGTCCAAAGTCCTCTTCTTGATCATGGAGTCCCTGTCGTTGCTCCGTGATCGTTTCCAAGGACCCTTCCTCCTCATGTTCGCAGGTAACATGCCCAAAAATTGACTCTGCCCTTACTGAGCTTTAGGGCGAGCTCCCAAATTTTGATCATTGGGCACTGGATTAATATGTGTGTGAATATCACTCTGTAAAACCGGTATTTGTGCTGGGGAACCATCCCTATCCCCTCTTGTAGTTGAGCCACCTGAATCAAGGTTGAAAACGCCACTCTGCGCAGACCTCCGTGAATCTGCTTCAATATCTCCAACAGCGCAATCATTAGCCAACATACATGTAGTCCCGACACTGTTGGTGTCAGCAGAGCCCTCTGAAACCGAAGATAGCGTACCTGAAAAAATGCCAGAAGAAACTGTAGAGCTGGAAACCATCTCAGATCCTGACGTCAGACGTTCATGTCGCTCTACACTAGCTGTTGTTCTGCCACTGGGTCTCTGTGCCCCCAATGTAGAGTTTGGTAACCAAGGGGTATTCTTCGGCCATACGAAGATGTTACCCCTCGTAAAATCCTCAAAGTCCCTTTTAAGCTTACCCATTTTCAACACTCGTAGCTTCTCATCGTTCTCATTTAGAGCACGATTTAATTGCTCTAAGCGTGTCCTATGGTGAGCCTCTTGAAACCCACTCATCAGTTTCTGCTGCAAACAGGACACTTCTTGTCTCAATTCCTCAACTTCAGGTGTGAAAAAAGTTATTAATAACTCCATATATTGATATCTCATACGAATGTTAACAGCTTGCCATTTGGCAAGTAATTCAGGATACCTGTCACCCTGGGTAGGCATGCACAAAACACGCATGCCTCTCGGAACTATCCCATAGTCCAAGCAAGCCTCCAAATGGTAAGCTTGCCATTGTAGCCGTTGCAATCTCAAAGCCTTGTAATTCAAGTCACGAACTTGATCCTCAAATGTTTTGTCCATGGCCAAAGGCACTGAATTACCTTCAGTACTCCCTCTAGGTATGGAGAAACCCAAATTCAGCAGGGGATTCTGTTGTACTTTCAGTTTCTCAGTACACCAACCTCCCGGTAAAGCTGCAATGCTGGCTGGCTCCAACATGGTTCCTGAGCCACTAATAACAGCTGTTCTTTCAACAGCATGCATAGCACTGTGAAGCCAAAAAACAGTCCAATCCAAAGAAAAGCTTGTGCTATGCCAAATCCCAGCTCTTGTCAAGCAAATCAAATAACAAAGAAAAAACGTCGCTGGGAACTGCTGCTGTGTAAATCAAAATAAAATTTATTAAGACACAAGTAAAAACAGAGTAAGCGCTTTCGGGCCAAAACCCTTCATCAGATAAAGTACTACAGACTAACAGTTCATATTTAAAATACTTAACAAACAATAAGGGTTCAATAAAAAGCCCACCTATTTCTAAGGGCCGGCTTAAGGGGTACTACATCATTAAGCCCTGGATCTATGTGTGCTGTTAATTCTAAAATCCATCTTGACTCCATTGCCTCGGTCTTTAACCTGATATCACCACCTCTTTTATTCAAAAAGACATTCGCAATCACTCTAAATTTAAACTGATGAGTCGGATTATCCTTAATATGATTGTAAAGGGCATTGTATTCATCACAATTCCTGATGGATGAAAGATGTTGCAAGATCCTAACCTTCAGCATGTTATTTGTTTTGCCAACATAATAACTTGAACATGATACACAGTCAGCCAGATACACAACATCAGTGGTCCTACAGGTGGCTCTGCCCTTCAATAATAAACTCCTACCTGTAGAGGGATGTATAAAAATTGTTTCCCTGTTGATAAAACCACAGGCCTTACAACTGCCGCATGGAACAGTGCCCTTAGATCTAGGTAAACATTTAACATCACTGTTCTCCCTATCATGACAAAGTATGTCTTTAAGATTCTTATTCCTCTTATAGCAGAACTGTGGACTAACCCCTACTATGTCCCTTAAGCTGTTATCACTGGTGATGATATTCCAATTCCAATTCCAATTTGGGAGCTCGCCCTAAAGCTCAGTCAGGGCAGAGTCATTTTTTGGGCATGTTACCTGCGAACATGAGGAGGAAGGGTCCTTGGAAACGATCACGGAGCGACGACAGGGACTCCATGAACAAGAGGAGGACTTTGGACTGACTTCTTCTTTTGACATTGGTATTGTTTTTAATTTGTCTAGATATACTTTGAGTGCTGAACAGTTATATGTTTTGAACAAGGGCCTCACATTCATACCAAGCAAGGCTTGTATTTATAGTGATATTGTCATGGATCTAATGTTGTTTTGTCGTAATGTTATGTTACGAAAGTTTTTTGGGGGGGTCAACAGTTCGAACACAGGTTTACGTAAACCTAGCTGCTTCGTTCCACCTTTTTCACCTGCACTTCATCTTTTCATTAACAAATGTGAGAGTGACCTAATAACATTTTTACAAAAGAAAGGGAGAGATAGATTTTATAATTTAAATTTTGAGCACAAACAAGCTCTTGAGGAACTCAGCAATAATTTGGACCTAACAATAAAAATGGCAGACAAGGGAGAAGGAGTTGTGGTACTTGACACCGATTGGTATAATGGCAAGATGTTAGGACTGTTATCGGAGAGGGAGGTTTATCAACTATTAAACCCTGTTGAGGTCAGGAGTATAATAGACAAGGTCCATGGACGCATAGGTTGGTTATTTGCACATTTGTACATAACACAGGAGCTCTTAGACTTTTTCACCATAGATAAACCAGTTATTCCTGTGTTCAAGGCTCTACCTAAGGTACATAAGTCATTAACAGACCCACCCCTTAGACCTATTGTTTCGGGCAGGGGGTGGGTCACTGAGAACTTATCCATATGGTTGGAACATACTCTTAGACCGTATGTTGATAATATAGGTAATGTTTTGAAGGACACAGGTCATTTTCTCACCATTTTAGGTGAGATGAATAGGGAAGGTTCCTCTATGGGATCAATGTTAGTCACTCTAGATGTCCACAGTCTATTTACCATGATAGGGAATTAATATGTTACAGAAGCTAGTATAGGGCTTCTACGGGACATGGGAGTAGCTGAGAAAGACCTGTTTGTTATACGAGAGTTACTGACCTTGGTGTTAGAGAACAATGTCTTTATGAGTAATGGTTCTGTTTATAGGCAAGCACAGGGGGTAGCCATGGGCACCCCCTGTGCTAACACTTATGCCAACCTGGTCCTCTCTTTTTGGGAGAAGTGTCATGTCCTGGGCAACAGTTATTGGAACCAATATATAGGGGTTTATCTACATTTTGTAGATGACATTTTTATTTCATGGAAGGGGGATGAACAGAAGTTAACCCTCTTCATGGAATATTTGCATTCCACAACTTCATTTCTGAAATTTGATGTCAAAAGCTCATATGTAGCTTTGGATTTTTTGGATGTTACTGTTGAGTTGACAGAGAATGGCTTTAGCTCAAGATTGTTTAGAAAAGAGAGCTGGAAGAACTCATTACTCTCATTTGACAGCATGCACCCGAGATTCACTTTCCCTAATATAGTGCAGGGACAGGTGGGACGGATATCTAGGATTAGTTTGGTGGATGAACAGTTTGATAAAGAGATTGTTCATTTGAAGAAGTGTTTTCAGGATAGGGGCTATAGGAATAACTTGGTTGAAGGAGCGGTAGATAGAGGTATTGAGAGTAGACACTACAAGTACAAGCCTTGGCTTAATGCCACTACAATGCAGAAGGGTAACAAAAATGACAGAGTTAGAACGAATAAGCCAAAGGTCTTTCTGACTTATGGAAGCAATGTTAAAGGGGTGTGTGACATCATTAGCAAGAATTGGAATATCATCACCAGTGATAACAGCTTAAGGGACATAGTAGGGGTTAGTCCACAGTTCTGCTATAAGAGGAATAAGAATCTTAAAGACATACTTTGTCATGATAGGGAGAACAGTGATGTTAAATGTTTACCTAGATCTAAGGGCACTGTTCCATGCGGCAGTTGTAAGGCCTGTGGTTTTATCAACAGGGAAACAATTTTTATACATCCCTCTACAGGTAGGAGTTTATTATTGAAGGGCAGAGCCACCTGTAGGACCACTGATGTTGTGTATCTGGCTGACTGTGTATCATGTTCAAGTTATTATGTTGGCAAAACAAATAACATGCTGAAGGTTAGGATCTTGCAACATCTTTCATCCATCAGGAATTGTGATGAACACAATGCCCTTTACAATCATATTAAGGATAATCCGACTCATCAGTTTAAATTTAGAGTGATTGTGAATGTCTTTTTGAATAAAAGAGGTGGTGATATCAGGTTAAAGACCGAGGCAATGGAGTCAAGATGGATTTTAGAATTAACAGCACACATAGATCCAGGGCTTAATGATGCAGTACCCCTTAAGCCGGCCCTTAGAAATAGGCGGGCTTTTTATTGAACCCTTATTGGTTGTTAAGTATTTTAAATATGAACTGTTAGTCTGTAGTACTTTGTCTGATGAAGGGTTTTGGCCCGAAAGCGCTTACTCTGTTTTTACTTGTGTCTTAATAAATTTTATTTTGATTTATACAGCAGCAGCAGTTCCCAGCGACATTTTTTCTTTGTTATTTGATTTGCTTGATGAGAGCTGGGATTTGGCATAGCATGAGCTTTTCTTTGGATTGTCTGGAAAATCAATGGCAAACCATCAAAGTCTAAAGTCAGAAAATAATGATGGATTGCAGTGTCTCAGACTTCATACCCTATATAAAAATGCACGCTAATGCAAAATCTGTTATTGTATCACCCATCTAGGTTTCTAAGGACAATAGTCACAATGGTCCCTATATGTAGGCCTTTGACACCCAATTACTCATGGCTTTGTCCAGATGTCTGGATCGCATACATAGAGAGGTATGGTGCCTAGTAGCGCAGCAGTGCATTCTGTCACTTACAATTGTCACCTCAGGATGGTTCACTGTCTGGCAGCCTGGGAACATATGAGTGACAGAATGTACTACTTTGCTACAGATGGCCTGCATCAGTCTCACATGGCCTACAGGCCTCTAGTAAAGGCCCATGCCTCACCCATAGTGTCTTTGTAGGGAATATAATGGGGTCCATACTACCAACATAACACAGTCAAAAAAATGCAAATGTAAGGCCATGCCGCTAAATGCTAGTGGCATACCTCTCAACCTTGTAGAGGAAGAAATCTGGACAAAGCCATACATAATGGTGGGATAAAGGCCCAACTATAAGGTCACATTTGAAATATTGCTCTCATAATGTTAGAAAGTTGATAGAATAACAGAAGGAGTGTGTAGTAACATGGATATCACGAAGGGTGTGAAGTCTGAAACTCTAATGTTCTGTCATTATTTCCTCACACTGCAACCCTGAGAGATTTGCAACAAACGTGCTAGAAAACCACAATGTTAAGGGAAACTGACAAGATATATGAGGTATGAATCTGGATAATCTGTGAGAATCTGTACAGTTGACAGGTATGGCCACACCAGGATATGACCTTTCAGGTAAGAAGAATACCGCACAACCAGGAGATCATCAGCCAGTATATCACCAAGGTGCTGGACCTTTTACACAGCTTCATCGGTCAATTGGCTGTAGTCACATCTCCCAATTTGTCGGGCTGTGCAAGAAGTTCTAGCCTTTCCCTCATAATATAGGTCTGTGCATCATCTATCTTGTATTTCTCTGGCAAATAACTGTGATGATTCGATTATATCTGTCAGTAGGTAATGACACAATACAGTACAGTGTCAAACATTACATGTCAGAAAATGTCTGCTAATACAAACCTCCCTATAACTCAAGCAACACATACATTGATAAGAGTAATAGTTACAGTACCTCCCCCATGTTTAGCCCATTGTTTCCTCATATTTGCAGCCGATCACCAGATAACTTGCATAAACAGGTTCCAATGTATGGCTGTAGCACACAACACCCTGGACTGAAGTACAACTATCCCTGGGATGGATTCCCACACTTACTATAGAAGGTTATACTGAGCATGCTCTTACACTTAGAGAAGTGAAGCCCATGTCTAAAACCACATCGGACTTATATATATATTTTTATTGTGCAAATGTATTTGCATATACACAGCTATGTGAACCTAACTGTCTCCACACACACCCATCAGACAGGACTACCCACAGCCAGCTGTAGGTGGCACATATGTGGCATATCTGCATCTGTTGTGTGTGATACACACACACACACACATATATATGGGCAACATATTACAATATGTCAAGTATACACACACATAGATATGGGGAATACAGGGACAGACAGTGATAGATTGGGACACACAGGGAGACACACACACACAGAGTGAGTCATACACAGGGATTTCCTGAATGGCATAGAGGGATGTCCTGCTGCAGAAAATTGCATACCAGTTGTAACCAGTGGCATGTGCCAGCATAAAAATGAGATTCATTGTCTGATGGTGGGGGTTGGAATATCACATCACTAACATGTGTGTGTGTGTGTGTGTGTGTGTGTGTGTGTGTGTGTGTGTGTGTGTGCGTGTGTGTGTGTGTGTCTGTATGTCTAATTATTTTTATGCCTTACCCACCCCGTACACTTCCCATTTCCCTACTTTACAAGATCTGCTAATGTCATTCACCTTAGAAGTACCTTTGGACTGGATTCACTCTTGTAAGCTCTATAGCGCATGTTGTAACTGTGTAACACTATCATGCACTAACTAGATAGGTATGGGCTCTAATCACAGTCATGGCATTTGTAACTGTGGTTGTGAGTGCAGTAGTGTGGGAGTGTGTGTGTGTGTGTGTGTGTGTGTGTGTGTGTGTGTGTGTGTGTGTGTGTGTGTGTGTGTGTGTGTGTGTGTGTGTGTGTGTGTGTGTGTGTGCGTGTGTGTGTGTGTGTGTGTGTGTGTGTGTGTGTGTGTGTGTGTGTGTGTGTGTGTGTGAATAGGTGTTGTAGTCTATTCCCACCCAGTACATCTCTCATGTGTGTAGGAATAAGTGTTTTAGTCGATTCCCACCCAGTACACCTCCCATTGCCCTATTCATAAGATCTGCTGATGTCATTCACTGCAGTGCTTCAACCCTATAAGCTCTGTAGCTTGTGCGATAATTGTGTAACACTGTAATACAAATAACTAGTTAAGTAGCGGTTCTAATCTCAGTCCTGGCAAATGTAAAAGTGTGTGTGCTTGTAGGTTAAATATTTTGAGCCCATTCACACCCAGAACACTTCCCATTGCCTACTGTAGCAGTCCTGCTGATGTCAGTCAACTTAGAAGTACCTTTGTGGAGCCAGCAACCCTGCAATCTCTGTGGTGCATGTGATAATTGCTTAACACTATTGAAAAAATAACTAGGTAGACAGGAGTTCTAATCTCAGTCCTGGCAAATGTGAGTGTGAGTGTGTTTGTGTGTGTAGGTTAAAGTATTTTGTGGCCTCTCTCACCCAGTACATCACCCATTGCCATACTTTACAAGGGCTGGTGATGTTCCTCACCTTACAAGTACCTTGGGACACCCTTCATCCTATAAGCTCCATGACACATGCAATAACTAGACAGATAGGTGTTCTCATCTCAGTCCTGGCAAGTGTGTGCATCTGTGTGTGTGTGTGTGTGTGTGTGTGTGTGTGTGTGTGTGTGTGTGTGTGTGTGTGTGTGTGTGTGTGTGTGTGTGTGTGTGTGTGCATGTGAGAACCATATCCATTGGGGGCCGGATTTTGCAATTTTTTGTTGTGGTTCACACAGTACACATCATAATGTCCACTTTACTAGATCCACTGTTGTCATCCACTGTAGAGGAAGCTGTAGACACTCTGCAGCCCTATAAGCTCTGTGCTATATGCAATAACTATGTAACTATGTAACATGTATGGAATAAATAATGAGATAGGCAGGCCTTCTAATCCTTGGATATCATTCCCCACTCAGGAATCATAGACAAACACACTCAGCTTGGGCATCAACCCCTATATCACTAGGTGGCTTGCAAACTGGCTCACAGATAAAATCGATGGTGTGAAAGCAGCGGACTCCATGTCAGATTGCTGAACAATCATGAGTGGAGTTCCTGTTCCACAGAGAGTGGTCCTGGATCCCCTCATGTTCGGTATCTACACCACTAAAGTCCAGCCCAACACAAAGGGACTCTGGCTGACAATGTTCACAGACAACTGCAAGGTGGGTGCTATTGTTACCGCCCCATGTGATGTCAACATCCTGCAGAAAGGCCTCACTGAGACCTACGACTGGTGTCAGAACCCTGGAGTTAAGCTCAATGCCAGAAAAATGTGCCACCATCCACATTGAGAACAACTTGGTTCCCATAAATCACAGCATTGATGGTATTCCACTGAACACTGAAGTCGTTATAACAGAACTAGGAACACTGGTTGACAGAGAGTTCTCTGTAGACCACCACAGTGTAACTGTGTTCAGAGAGTCCTTCTATGTGGCACAGCTCATTACTATGGGGATGCATCCAGGAAGTAAGAGGTCATTGTTTCCCTCTACTCTCTCCTCGTTAGACCAGTCAACGAGTACAATGGCCCATTTGGCATGTACCTTACTGGACACCTGCAACAACTGGAGAGGATGCAAATGTACCTCACAAAGAGGATCCTAGGCCTTAAACACTTCTCCTATATTGACAAACTCCAATAACTCCAAATATTCTCTGTCTTATATTGGCTACTTAGAAGTGATCACTGCTTGACTTACAAAGCCATGTCTGACCCAGTTCTGTCAGGAATGCTACATCTAAAGATTCTAAAGAACCCAATCCATCCATACCAGGGACCTCAAACCTATTTCCACAATCAACAGAACATGCTGGAAGGACAGGTTCATAACCCAGAGACTGCCCACACTATGTAATAGACTTCACATACATGTCAAGGAAAGCACCTCACTGGCCTTCTTCAAGACAAACCTGGATGAGTGGATGCGGAATAGAAATCCCACCTCTGGGATCATTCCAGTGGCTATATCCATTAGTCCATTAGACACACTGGGGACTAGCGTCAGGTGGCATGATGCCAGGGTAATCCTATGGGCTAGGCTTGTAAAGGCTCCATGGCCATTTGCCTAATACACACCTATGATCCTATGAACCTATGGATCTCGGTACTGGCAAACATGTGTGTGTGTGTGTGTGTGTGTGTGTGTGTGTGTGTGTGTGTGTGTGTGTGTGTGTGCGTGTGTGTGTGTGTGTGTGTGTGTGTGTGTGTGTGTGTGTGTGCATTCTTGTGTATAAAAGTGTTTGTGAGTGTGTAAACATATAGGTGAAAGTAGTTTGAGGCCATTCTCACCCAGTACACCTTCCATTGCCATACCTTACAAGGGCTGGTGATGTTATTCACTTTATAGGTACCTTGGGACACTCTTCACCCTATGAACTCTGTGGTGTGTGCAGTAACGGCATAACACTATAGTATCAATGACTACATAGGTAAGGACTCTAATCTGAGTCCTGGCGAATGTGTGTAAGTGTTTATATTTGTAGGAGACAGCATTTTGAGGCCTCACTCTCCCAGTACACTGCCCATTGCCATACTTTACAAGGGCTGGCAATGTTGTTCACCTTAGAAGAACCGTGGGTTACTCTTCACACTATAAGCTCCATGGTGTATGTGATAAATGCAAAATACTGTATTAGCAATAACTAGATAGGTAAAGGTTCTGATCTCAGTCCTGGCAAATGTGTGTGTGTGTGTGTGTGTGTGTGTGTGTGTGTGTGTGTGTGTGTGTGTGTGCGTGTGTGTGTGTCTGTGCGTGTGTGTGTATGCAAGAACTTTATCCTGTGTATGAGTGTGAGTGAGAACTATACCCATTGGGGGGGTTTACATTTTTAGGCCATGGTACTCCCAGTGCACATCCCAAGGTCCACTTTACAAGGCCCACTGTCTTCATCAACCATAGAGATATCTGTTGACACTCTTGAGCCCAATAAACCCCATGCCACATGCAGGAACTATGTGACAGTATGGACTGACTAACAAGATAGGCACGGCTGCTAATCTCAGTCCTGGCAAATGTGTGTAAGTGTATATTTGTGTTTGCAAGTGTGTATAACTGTAGGTTAAGTATTGTGGGCTCAATTTCACCCAGTAAATCACCCATTGCCATACCTTACAAGGGCACATGATGTTATTCACTTTACAGGTACCTTGGAACAGTCATCACACTATTAGTTCCGTGCCACCTGCAATAACCGCATAACACTGTAGTACCACTAACTAGATGGGTAGGGGTTCCAAACCCGACACTGGCAACTGTGATTCCATGTGTGTGTTTGTGTGTGTGTGTGTGTGTGTCTAGAGGTGACCTGGCAGTGATGGTGATGTGTGTGTGTGTGTGTGTGTGTGTGTTTGTATGCACACAGTCACACCCTGTGGCTGCTCTACACAGGGGTATGTTGGACAGCTGTAGACTGTACATGACAGGGTGTACAGTTCACCATCTCTGGCCACAGACACATGAACTGGTCCTGCCAGGGGTCTCACTGGCAACACTAGGCCCAAGGTCAGATGCAGTACTACTCTCTGATGATGACTGCTGTCTGCTGGATCCATGTCCCTGATGGGACCGACCAGGACCACGTGCCCATGGCTTGTTCTGTTGTGATGTGGACAGCACCTGTCCCTCAGTACTGCTGGTTGGGCTGCCAATACTGCAGTGTGAAGGTTCATGGCCACATAGCCTCTCAGCTGATGTTGGTGCTGACCTACATCCACATGCCCATCTCCCACCACACACTGCAGCACAGACATTCCACTGTCAAGGATTGCCAAGGTCTCACTCCACTGTCTATTTATGACCTCAGTATCTTGATGTGTGGTCTCAACAAGGTCATGTATGTTGCCATGTAAGCCAGGAAGAGTTGCATCAAAGACCCTGAGTATTTGTCTGGTGTTGCATTCACATATGTTCCATATTCATATGCCTGTGCATCCATGACAGCCCAAAACATGCATCTGGTGACACCTGCTGTGACACTCATGACAGCGTCTTGATGGACACTAGTCCTCCTTTGAGCACCCCTGTCAATCTGGCTGTGTGAGACCTCGCCTGCACTCTGGCTATGGGTAGTGGCTGCACTCACACTTGCCATAGTCACCACCCTAGCCTGTTCCATGTCTCCACCTGCCAACTGTCCATTATCATCGGTTGATAGGGACGGGGTATGTGTGGGCATTGTGACTATATGCAGGGAAATTGTGGACGACTGTGGGATGTCAACCGATGGCACAGATTCAGACCCTGACAACCCCACCTGTGCCTCACTAGGACCACCATCATGATCAGAGTCTGCAAAGGTGATGACATCAGATTCTGAGTGGGAGGAACCATGACCACCATGTCCACCTGTGAGGGGAAGACAACATATGTAAATTAATACCTACACTATAAGGTTTGCTGGGGCACACACACACACACACACACACACACACACACACACACACACACACACACACACACACACAAACACACACAATCGCATGCATGCACACAAGGACACACACATGGACACATACAGGTGAGGTGGCACAAAGGCATTATACAGACCTCACAATAGCCAACTGGTGACATTCATGACACACAGTCAGACCACAACATACACACTTTGGATAGGCCCTCAACATCATGCAGTTCAGCCCTTTCCACTTAATGTTACTACTAATATACACCTCTGGGATATGTGAGTAGATGATGGGCCTTCACCTAGCACACACTGCATCCATGTACACATTATTGCTGTTCACCTGTATAGGTGGCAACTCACACAGAACATACCTCTCAACTGTACAGAGTTTCACTGAATGTCTAGATGCATGGTGCATATTTTTGGTCTGTTTCTCATAAATCTGATACATTACTAGGGTGATCTGTGGATTGGTACCATTAATTAATGACATAATTTGAGTTGCAGACCTCAAAACCTGCAGTAAATGTATGTTAAAAAAATCCAGTTACTCTAACAACTTTCTAAGCTTACAGTGGATATAATAAGTGTACATGCCCCTGTTAACATGTCAGGTTTTTGTGATATATAACATGAGACCACAGAAATCATGTCAGAACTTTTCCCACCTTTAATGTAACCTATAACCTGTACAATCCAATTAAAAAAACATACACATCGGTTAGGTGTAACATATAGTAAATAAAATACATACAATAGGCTAGTTGCATGAATGTGCACACCCTTAAACTAATACTTTGTTAAAGCACCTTTTGATTTAATTACAGCATTTGGTCCTCTTGGGAAGGTGTATATCAGCATGGCACATCTTGACTTGGCAATATTTGCACACTCTCCCTTGCAAAAGCCCTCCAACTCTGTCAGATTGTGAGGGCATCTCTTGTACACAGCCCTCTTCAGGTCACCCCACAGATTTTCTATTGGATGTAGGTGTGGGCTCTGGCTGGGCTAGTCCAAAACGTTGAATGTCTTCTGGTGAAGCTATTCTTTTGTTGATATGGATGTATGATTTGGGTCATTTTCATGTGGAAAGGTGGAATTCCTATCCATCTACAACTATCTAGCAGACACCTGAAGAATGTGGGCCAAAAGGGACTGGTATTTGGAACAGTTCATAATCCCCTCCAACTTGGGTAAAGCCCTTATTCCAGCTTATGAACAGCAACCCCAAAACAGGACACTGCCATCACCATGCTTCACCATGGGGATTGTGTTCTTTTGGTGATGCGCAGTGTTGTTATTGCGCCAAACAAACCTTTCGGAATTGTGGCCAAAAAGTTCAACATTGGTCTCGTTAGACCATAACACATTTTTCCACATGCTTTTGGGAGACTTGATTATTTGTTATCAGAATTTAGTCAGCCTGGATGTTGTTTGGTGTGAGAAAATACTTTCATCTTTCAACCCTAACACATAGGCAAGACATATGGAGAATGCAGAAGATTGTTGTCACATGGTAGTACACAACCAGTACTTGTCAGAGAGTCCTGCAACTTCCTTAGTGTTGTTGTAGGTCTCCTGGCAGCCTCCCTGACCAGTTTTGGTCTTGTCTTCTCATCATATTTGGATGGATGTCAACTTCTTCACAATGTCACTGTTGTCCCATATTTTCTCCACCTTTTGATGCCTGTCTTCACCTTGTTCCATGGTATATGCAATGCTGTGGAAATATTTTAGTACCCTTCTCTGGACTGATACCTTTCCACAATGAGATCCCTTTGAAGCTTTGTAAGCTCTCTGTGAACCATGGTTGCTGCTGTAGCAGGCTACTGAGTAAATGTCTGGAAAAGTCTAGTAGGACAGCTGACCATTATTCATTGTTAATCAAGAGTCTCTGTAATTGATGGCAGGTATGTACCCAAGAAGACGTAATGCTGTAATTAAATCAAAAGCTGCTTCAACAAAGTATTAGTTTCAGGCTGTGCATGCTTATGCATTGAGCTTATTGTATGTGTTTTATTTTTCATACTTGATCCCCTAACAGATTTGTTTATTTATCAATTGAATTGTACAGGTTATAGGTCACATTAAAGGTGGGAAGAGTTGTGAAATGTTTTATTGTGGTCTCATTCATTTATGTCATAAATACCTGGCCTTTTAACAGGGGTGTGTACACTTTTTATATGCACTGTATAAGAGTACTGTTCAAATATGTCCCTACTTATGTCCCTTTATCTCCCAATTTTGCCAGTCTTTGTCCAGATTTTTTGCACTGACACATTGTGAGGTATGCTATGGATATGTTACACCTTCTGCAAATAGGTTCCTGTGATGGCCACTCTGATGCAATGTAGTTAACCCCACCACAAGTGAAGATGCACATATCGCAATATGGCTAAGAGTAACAGTTGTGTGCATGGTAAAATGCATGACCTTACCATATCTGGGGTATTGGTGAGCCACAACAGGACAATATCATACTCAGAGGCTTCAGACTACTGTTCTACATCCAGACCAGAGGTGACTATATATTTGTGGGGAAGAGGCATTTGTCAGCAGACTCACATGTGGCATTGGTACCGGATGAATGCTATTTTTCTGCACATGTACAGTACAAGCCCTAATACTACACAATTTGCTGCCCTTCACCATAGATGTGCACTTGTGTGCATTACAAAACCCCACCCACAAATGCAGTTTGACCTGACATATGCATCTAGATACTCTATGGAAGCCACTGTGACTACTACAGTATTCAATTGATGTGCACTGGGGCCTTACCTGAATGCTTCTCGCCTGTTGTCTGGGTGCCACTCACCTCCACGACTTGTGTATGTTGGCTTTGCTGGTGTGTGGTGGCTGCCCCAAGGTTGACAAGGAGCTCCTCCATTGGAGTAAGTGGGGCCTGCATAGCAGGCCACCACATGTGGCAGAACGGTCCCTGACCATGGCAGCAGCTCTTTACAGGGCATACCATACCAGGTCAGTCGCCTGATGCCTGACCTGATCGTATGAGCGTCCATGGTGGCCTAAATTGTTTACTCTGTGGACAAGATTGTCACACTGAGTGGTCTGCTCTCACATATTCTGTTGGCCACGGACAAACATCACCCCATGGGGTTGATTATCATCTCGGTGATGGCCACTGTTTCAGCTACAGTGTACACTGGCTGCCTTGCACACTGCATTTCACCTGGAAGATATAAACAGGGAAATACATCACAGGACCGCATGCATTGGTCAATGTTATTTACATAACCTGCACATCAACAGTGACTAGCGTTAGTCACCACTTATGACCACGTCATACCCCTGTCATCTATCAACACAGTATGAGCTTGCATTGCACTCCTGGTCCTGTTGTCTCATGTTCTCCCCAATGAAAGCCAGTAAATTGCATAATCCACCATTCATCATTCACCTTTGTGTAGATGGATGACAGTGGCTATCATCCTTGCAGATGGGATGTCAATGGTGCTCAGGCTTTGCTTTTGTACAGTGTGTAATGGAGCTGGGAGCATTCGCCTCAGTTCATGTAGGATGCAGACAAGGATGTTATCAGCTGTCATGGAGACATACATTTGTTGCCTCTGATTAAGCATTATGGACCTGCACCTTGATGATGAGGAGAAGGTGTGGGTTCTGTGCATATCCACCTATACTTATGGTCTGATGGGAGGGTGTTGTTGTCAGTTAACTTGTCTGCAGCAGGTTAGCTATAGCTATGCTGTGTGTGTATGTGGTGTGATTGACCACCAGTACAGGGTGGGTTGGGTTGTTGCCTCTGAGATTGAAGACATGTGTGAAGATGGTCTTGTGATTGGCCTTGGTGGATGTGTCCAATCTGTACTCATAGTTACCCTTACAGTAATTCACATGTGACCTCATATGCTTGTTTAGACAGATGTTGACTTGCTTCCAAGTTGGTGCCTGCTGCTACTTGGCCCTGTACAGCCAATATAGTGACCGATTATGTGGTCTGTGTATCACTGTTGTCCAGCAAAGGGGATTACTCTACCTTGGTTGAGGCAGGTTTTACGAGTCAGGTATTGCTGAGTCCATAAAGCAATGCACGTCCTCATATAGCTGTTTGTAGTGGGCATGAACACAAGGTCATAACACAGTTGGACAACTCTCCATTTTCAACCTGATAATCATGCTTATTCTAGTATCCATGCTGTATCAGGGCAATGCAAAAACAAGAAGCTACAGAAAGTTATGTCTGCTGGATGCACAGAAACTAAGATTACACACATGTACAATGTGTACAGCTTGATGTTTAGCATCTCATGTCTATTGTTATGAGGCTTCAAGCTACACCTACGCATACATACATGTGCACAGGTAATACCTGATATACATTTCTGTTCTATGTCAGTATGGCACACTGCATTTATACTCTTGCTGCTCAGTCATACCTCTCAACCTATTAGAGCAGGACATCTGGAGGATGAAACATATAAATGGGGGGGGGGGTGAATGGCCCAAAATTAGTGACACCTTATTAATATTGCTGTAACACACTTGAGTCAGTTGATAGCATAGTAGGCTTTGCATTCACAGACATACCCTGGAGTATGTCCAACAATCATATGTATGCTATTATGTTCTATGGTCAGTCTTCACAGATTTGCCAATGATTTGCCAGACATAACATAACTCTATGAGCAAAGGACTACAAATATGAGGTACACATATGGCCAGTGTGCATAACACCGGACAGTGGAATGGTATGAGTTTAGTATATCACATGCAGTTCAACAGACACATCTGCAACAGTAGTTTACTATGCACATACCCTGTATAGGTCTCTTAGATTTGTGAAACAAACATGTGTGTCATAGTTGTATTCACAAGTAATATATGGATATTTATGACATCCCACTAGCTGGCCTAGCGGTGTCACAGTCAGTATTGTTCATCAGACACTCTAGTAGTAGTCATATGTAAGATGTCCTTTCCTGGGGTGACTCAGGGGCCTGAACTGTGATCTATGTCACTGCCAACAGACCCAGATGCTAGGGCCATAAGTTCTGATCAGCAATATATCAGTACAGCAAGTCTTATTGATACATATTTGTTTAACATCCTATTTCTCATTATTACATACCCCCTACTGAATTCCATTGCATGCTTACTTGCTTGACATGCCTTTTTTTGTCAAAGTAGTATTGATTTTGCTTTTGATTTTTGTTTCTGTTTCTGTCTCTCTTGCTCACTCTCTCTCTCTGTCTACAGATGTACAGGTATACACCTGTTTTGCATAGGCAGCAGCTTGCCTTTTGTAGGTAGTGCTCATGAGCAGGTGATGGCCTGTTCACCAATTGGTGTGCCCCACTTGCTAATTGCATGCAGAACAGCGGTGTTGTTATCCCTGTAGCCAATGTCATGGCAACAAACTCCTATAATTGAGTACTTCATCTGAGTATTTCCCCTTTTCCTTGCCTGTGAGGTGGACATCATGGAGATGTGTGGACAACAGCATCAGAGAGGTAGTTGGAAATACCTCTAACAACAAAAAATATGGAGACAACCCAACACAATTGGGGAGAAGGTTCCAAACTTAGGGACAGAATGCAAGTATTATTGTTATATGGTTGTATTAATACTAGTCTAACAGGGTTTGTATGGATATGGATGTTCTGCGTGATTTTAAGTCTGACAGTGTTATATGGTTGACATAACTCTCAGCTATAGAGCTATCCCCAGAATGGCCAGAGGTTTGACTCTTATGCTTGGTCAGTTCCTCAGACAGTTTATGTCCTTGGCAAATCAGTAGCATACTCTGGGGATTGCAGTCAGTAAATGCTAACATCCATTTGTGTTTCTGACTTCATATCCCTCAGAAAAGATATGTCACATCAAGCCCTATAACACCAGCAACATTTTCAGTTTATAACAGCAATATTTCAATTATGCCCCTGTTTTGGGGTGTCTGTCCCCCAAGCATGTTAGGCTTTGTCCAGATGTCATGCAGTAAGAGGTTGATAGTTATGGTATATCATTAATTACTACCTCCATTCCTGATATCATCCCTGTAATGTAGCAAAATGCCAGACATGTTATGTGGAAGAAGACTGGACATTCTGTGGGAATCTGTACAGTTGAGAGGTCTGTGTATGTCTGTCTATTGTTAACACACTGTCAGGATTGTGTAGCAGTGTAGTGTGTACATGTTAGTTGGGCTGTGTAGGGAGGGGGGTAGATGTAAGTGTCATGGCTCCTCTTCTATCCAACTGTCCATGCTGCTCCAGTTTCTAGTGGTCTATCAGCTGTATATGTCTGTAGAGGAAGACTGAGACATATCCCATACCACCTCAGCATTCCTACTACACTGTGACTTGGGACACTGTATGTAAGGATGGTGTGTGAGTGGCAAACATGATATTTTTGTTCATACAGTCGTTATACTCTAGTGTTCATTCAGCTTAACAGGATGTCACTGTGACTGTGGTGAAATTAGTTGTGGGTATGCACTGTCATACCGGTGTCTGATTTTCACTAATGTTACATCCCTGTAGTGCCTGATATATTTGCAAATGCAAGTGTAATTCCCCATAGCTGATTTGAGGTAGTATTGTGTCAGTCTGACTGTAGTTTGAACGGTGCTTGGTGACATGCTTAGCAGCTCAGTGTAATTTCCCTAATGTCATGTTATGTCCAGACATGTGTAGGGTGTCCGGTTCTCTGGCTCATATCTTTGGTCTGGTCCCCATAAGTGTTAGGTATTTCTGTCATATCAGTTGGATGATGTGAGGATAAAAGTCACTGACTACTGAGAATCAACTGAGTCTTGCACTTGTGCTATTTCAGTCAATATATATTAGAATGGACATTGTTACTGCAGCAAGTGTCTCAGCTTATCTACTCAAGTATATAAGATATGTCCCTATTTTCATGTCTTTCTCCTCCCACTTTGTCAAGCTTGGTCCAGATTAGTTGCATTAAGGGGCTCTGAGCATACTTGTCAACTGGCTGGATTGTTTCAGAATGTCCAGGTTTATTGCTCATATTTTTGGTCTGTTCCACAAATTATTTGTATTTCTCTGATAAGTCACTGTGATGATCTGAGGATTTCTGTCATTAAATGATGACATAAATTTTAGTGTCAGACCTCACATCCTGCAGAAAATATATGCTGACACAAACCCTGTTACCCCAGCAACTTTCTACATTTATAATAGCAATATTAAACATACACCCCTAGTTTTGGCCCATTGTCCCCCCATTTTGATGGCCTTTTCCTAGATGTCTTGCACTAAAAGGTTGACAGGTATGGTTGTGAGGTATGACTGTGCTACCTGTTATGAACACACACACACACACACACACACACACACACACACACACACACACACACACACACACACACACACAGACACACACAGACACACACACACACATACACACACACACACACACACACACACACACACACACACACATATGTATATATATGGGTCTATACGACTTGGTCGACAGTTCATATGATCGACTGTTTATTTGGTCGACAGTTCATTTGATCGACAAGCATTTGCCCCCTTCCCCAATGTTGTGTGACCCTGGAGTTGATATATATAGTTAGCGTGTGGGGCACAGCCCCACATTAGTGTGTGGTGCCCCCACCTAAAATGCTTGTCGATCAAATGAACTGTCGACCAAATAAACAGTCGATCATATGAACTGTCGACCAAGTCATAAAGACCCATATATATATATATATATATATATATATATATATATATATATATATGAGTGTTATAGAATCCTGAAAGACCAAAATCCTGAGACTAAAATCTCGAAAGTTCAAAAAACTTGGCAGCGCTGATTATTTTGTTGTTAGGCAGAACAGTGGCTGATGGAGACAGAGGAATTAAACAGTTTTAAGCAGCTTTAAGTGGCTTTAAGCAGGTTTGCACGGGTTTGCGTGTCACTAAGCAATGCCAAAGTACAGTTAACCATAGAGATGCTTAATCCATTTTGGCTTCACGTAGCATCGTGCAAACTCACTTACTCCCGCTTACTCCCGGTTACACCTGTGCTCATTTCTTTAAAGGAAAAAAAAGGAGTGATAGGAAAGTGATGAAAAAGGGGTACACAGAGGGAAAAACAATATGAAAGGTAGCTAGGGATGCGCAGGACTGGTGTAGGGAAAGTCCATAGCTGTACATTTCTTATACAGCAACAGCTGTGCATTGGTATGGAATTTGGAGGTAAATTTGGACACTCAAACCCCAGAGAGAGGGGTGAGGACAACAGAAATGTGTTGTCAAGACAATTGGACCACAATAATGCTAATATGTCAGTATAAAGACACTAATATCTACCAACTGACCCTGACCCTAACCCTAACCCTAAGGTCCGTCACTATCGCACACTCACCTGACCCGCGCCCTAACCCTAACTCACTTAAACCGCCCCTAACCCCAATATTTGTCACTATTGCATACATGCCTAACATGCGCCCTAACCCTAACTCACTTAAACCGCCCCTAACCCTAACATAAAACCAACCGCACACTTACCTGAACCCAACGCATGACCCAACACCACAGGGCTAACAATAGCAAAGCCACAATGATGTCAGTATGTCCATTTTGTGTTTTCAGGATTTTGAGTTTCAGGATTTTGGGCTTTCAGGATTTTGAATTTTCAGTCTATAGTTTTCAGGATTTTGATTTTCAGGCGTATAGTGTTTCAGGCTTCTGATAGGGAACTATATATATATATATATATATATATATATATATATATATATATATATATATATATATTGATATATGTGTATATATATATATATATATATATATATATATATATATATATATTGGTATTATATATATACACACACACACATACACACACACACACACACACACACACACACACACACACACACACACACACACACACACACACACACACACACACACACACACACACACACACACACACACACACACATATATATGTATATAAGGGTCCCATGGATACATAATTCTCTTTTGTGTTGAATGACTGTTGTGCATGATATGTTTGTAAAAGCATTGCAACTTCCTACAGTAAGTTGGTGTAATGGTATGTCACTTTGATTGTAGTGCGCAGGTCCTGGGTTCCATATTTGGAAGTGATGACTTTTTTTCATTAATGTTAAATGACCAGAATGAATGATATGTTTGTAAAAGCATTATAAATTCCTACAACTCAGGTGGTGTAGTGATACATTGTTGGGATTGTAGTACACAGCATCCCGGGTTCAAGACTTGGCAGGCCTGATTGTTTTGTTGCTGGGCAGAACAAGGGCTGATACAGACAGCGTGATTAAGGCACTTTTAAGTAGTTGTAAGTGGGTTTACATGCTTTTGCATGGAACTAAGTGATGCTAACAGACGGTTAAGGTCTCTTAGCTTCGCTTAGCACCGCGTACTCCCACTTACACCCATGCTAATTTTAAATAAATAAAAGAAGAAAGGGTGATAGGAAAGTGGAGAAATTGGGGCAAGCAGGAGGAAAAACATTACGAAAACCAGCTAAGGATGTGCAGGAGAGGTGTAGGAAAGGACCATAGCCCTACATTTCCTCTGCAGCAACAGCTGTTAATAATGTGCAACATTTGTAATTTACAGCCTTACACCCCACAGGGAGGGGTGTTGGTGACAGAATTTGCATAATAATCTGTAAGATGATTGATTAGTTTCAGTGTAAATGGGGGCAAAAAATAGAGCTATGCATGGGACAATTTATTTTGTGGGAAAGATGCCCTTTTTATTTTTAAGATGAGAGTGGGATGTTGGAGAAGGGCTCTAGGTATGTTTGGGGAGGTAGGTTAGGTAGGATAGGATGCATTTGCAGGCAGGCAAGACAGACAAGACAGCAGACAGGGATGGTATATGACACATGAGGGGGGGTAAACACCTTTGACGGGGAGGGTGTTGGGAATCCGGATCCCATGAGCCCCCAAATGGATACAGTGGGACTGAGGTCCCCACCCATGGCCAGTCACCACTGCTCCTTCACGGCCACAAAGGTGACTGTGCTAGGGGCTGAACAGGAGGGGTGGCCTGCCCTTCGAGGTGTGCCCGGAGGCCCTCAATCTGGGGCAGCTGCCCACCCAACTCTGCTTGGATGGCACTGCACACCAAACCCTGGAACCAGAACTGACTGCGGGTGATGAGCTCCTGTGCATGCCTACTCCCACAGGTCCATCCTCCTGTGGTGGTTCAACCCAAAATGTGGTGCAGGACCAACAGATTAGGAAGTCTGGGGTTGGGTCCCAGATGTGCTGGGGCCTGGTGCCACGGCCAGATGAGGCGGGACAGGTGGATCCACCGGGATCTGCCTTCCCAAATGTGCTATGGTGTTGAGGTTTCACAAAATATGTTGGTTAGTCATGAACAGCACATTTCAAAATTACCCAAACCAATAGATTTGAAACAGTTGCATACCAAACAGAACACATGCATAAATAGAACAACAGCATGCATCATAACAGCATGCCATTAACATTGACGACAACAGGCCACCAACAATGGTATTTGAACAAGGAATGTTGGCATGCAAACAATCAAAATATATGAACAATAATAGAACACAAGTCTCAACATTAGGTTTGGAGAACAACATGATGGTAGTATATGAACTATAGCATTAATCCAGATGAGGGGTGGGGGGAGAGACAAAAAGTCTATTAACAACTGTTTATGCTTCTATTTTCCACAATAGTACGCTCAGTACTCTGTGGGCCTGCCTTCACGTTACATCTACCTATGGCCCATAGCATCTGTAGCACAAACATACCTATTAAACTGTCTGCCTGAAATGGTATTAGGCAAATTGTGACAACTCTGGGTACATGACTAGAGGTGACTCGTACATGTCAGGGTTACATATCTGGCACAGAAGGGGTACCCTGAACTGCTATTCGAGTACATTACTGGCATACTTCAACTGATTTCTTATCTGTGCCCAGGATTATTGGCAGCAGTGACCACTAACCATGACAGAGTGACACTTGAGAGACATGTATCGAGAACATACCTCTCAACCTCTTAGAGCATGTAATCTGGACAAAGCCATAAATAAAAGTGGGAGAAAGTCCCAAAAATAGGGACAATTTTTAAATGTTACTCTTATAAACTTAGAAAGTCGATAGAATAACAGCTTTTGCATTTGCATGGATTTTCTGAAGGATTTGAAGTCTGAAACTGAAATGTCTATCATTATTTTCTAACTTCAGTCTTTAATGATGTGCCACTAATTTTCCATAAAACCACAACTTTATGAAAAACGGGCCATAAATCTAAGGCAACATTATTGACATTCTGCAAAAATCTGTAGAGTTGAGAGGTATGATTTGGGAAGTGTGCATATTGTATGTACCTATCCTGCTGTCATTTGCAGGCATGTGGTGAACAGTTAAACAGTTGTACACAGTTTATTAGTATACCCTTCATACAGCTACTACTAACATTTCCTTACCTGTAAAACGTGAAGAAAATATCTGTTAACAGTACATGACTGTTTTTACATTTTTTCCTGATTCCTTGTGTGTAGATATGCACACATCTTAGTACCACTCTCTGGACGATAGTTATTGTACTGTTCATTAATCCTTTGCATTACTACAATCTGGGAAGCAAAGGTTAACACAAGACAATGCTGCATGGAACACACGTTGATACTTTACACATTACTATTCAGGGTTCAGAGCTTAGTGCAGTATATATATTTCACATTTCATTAATGTCTTGTTTTACAGCTCCACCATCTACAGTTTTTCTTGACAGCTGTTTCACAGAACAACCTCAGTTAATGTATGCTGTAAAAGCCATATTGGCTGTGAAGAACCTGTATACATTCAATATGTCTACAACAACATACCAGAGTAAACACAACCATGTTTGTAGGGATCTTTATTGCACATTAATATTAGTAAGACAAACTTTTTTTATTTATTCAGTTAACACTGTAACAGTATACCTAATAGCAGTAAACAGTGTCCTTCTTCTTAGCTATTTGCACAATATACTGCAAAATATGTTTGTACTCACCAGCCTGTCAGTGTAGCCTCAGCAGTCTGTCGGCATGGGCTTCGACATTACTAGCCCTCTCTGCTGCAGCTGTAGGGAAGAAAAACAAACATTATGCATACCTGTCTATCACATTCTCAGACTATTATTTGCTACCAACTACTTGATAGTGATACTTACTCACTAATGGAGCATTCCATACCCATGCACCTTGGATCCACTGGGTCAAGCATGCTCCCTTCCTCTGCTTTAGGTTGGCACAATGGTGCCGTACCTGCTCACCAGTCCAGGGGATGCCAGTAGCACTGGGGAGATCACGTGCAAGATGGTCCTAGGCTTCTGATTTGTATTGTGATTCCTGGTACTGGCCCTGCAGCAGTCCATCCTCATGGTTGTCTACAAGGAGTGCAGCCATGACCCTGGACTCCTGAATGCTCCAGCTCTGTGCCTGAAAGTGCATTCCTTCACCTACACCAGCCATCATACCTGCACAGATGGATTTTGGCTGTATTCCTACCTGTGCCATTTAAATAAGGTGATATTCCTACCCTTTGCTGTCATTGGACCATTCTGAACATGTTAAGCTCCACTAAGCAGTGCGAAAATCTGCTAAGCTGAAGTTGAACATTGCTTAAAAGGGTGTATGCTGAGCACTGCTTAACAGTGTGCAAATTTGCTTAGCTGAGCTACCTGCTGCTTAGCATTCACGTCTAAGCAATGATTACACCTGCTAAGCATGGCTGAGCATTGCAAACGATTGCTCACTTTTCATTTTTAGAAAATAGAATAATTACTTCATTTAGTCAGTGTATATGATTTACTTTACATGACATCTCTCTATGTGCTTTCATTACATTAGCAAGGGGTGTGATTATACTGTATGGGACACTTGCATGTACATGGGTGGTTTCACATGTTATATGTGCTCACACTTCCATTTTATACCAGCTACACTACCCTGGTTGACAAAAAAAAACAGTTACTACATAATTTAAGTTGAAAATAATAATTTGAACACTGCTTTCCCATATAAAAATAACTTGTCTGTCTTGGTATTTGAACTGCAAACATCTGCCCGTAAAGCCAGGACTCTAACCACTACACTCTCTTGGTTTGGGGATTTCAGCTGTATATTTTTATTTATCTCCTATGGGATGTTTGAGCAATGCTAAGTGGAGGGCCATAAAGCACACACCTGCTCAGCTATGCTTAAACATTCCTTAGTATGTAAAAACAATTATTATATTATTTCTGGCCTTCCACAGCTTTCTTGCTCTAGGAGGTTGACAGGTATGTGAGGTAGGCATCTGGGCATTCTGTATAAACCTGTTGAGTTGATGGCTATGGCCGTAAGGCACTTTCAGATGGCAGACATTTCTGTTTCAGTCTTCATACCCTGCAGGACGTCCTTGCTACTGCAAACCTTTTATTCTGTCAGTTTTCAGGTTTGGCAATATTTATCATGTCCCTATTTTTAAAATCAAAACAAAAAACAAAAAACAAGACAGGACCACCAGGATCATAAAATCCAACTTGATTTATTAAACAAAGAACAGGATGAGCACTTTCACGTGTATAACATGCTTCTTCAGATCTCAGAAAACAAACCATCCATCCAGATTTAAATAGCAGTAAATGTCCCACTCTTTTAATTAAATCCAATGAGGTAAATATGCATCATGAAGTAAAGCAATTAAGCTGCAATGATAAAACAAACCAAAAACTTTACGTTACAGACTCTTATACAACTGAAAATACCTAAAATACAAAATGCAAAGACAACAGTTAATGTAAAAATCTAACTACAACATCACAGAAAACAGACAAAAGATCCTGAGTAGTGCAATAAAACTACATATACAATAACATAATCTAGTAAAAAGAATATTCCAACACACCATCACATAAAAACGTAGGTGGAAAATGTAGATAGAGCATATCATCATAAGATAATAAAAGTATATATGTAATTCTATGTAGGTTATAAACTTAAAAATATGTTTATTTCAAAGTTCGGGCCTCCAGTGCCGGTTTTAGACTTAGGTAATTATTCAGTCCAGGAAAATGTGCGCACGTAGCCTAAGGATCCATTTCAATTCCACCATCTCAAGCTAGTTATTCAAATTCCCCCATCCCTCATTCAGCGCCACTATCTGTAAAACCATAAAGTTGAAGGAATGTGTACTAAACTGTGCTACATGTCTGGCTAAGGCATAATGTTGGTTCAAATTTCTAATATCATAGAGATGATTATATACCCTATCCCTTAGCCTCCTAGAGGTCTTACCCACATAAAAACACTTGCAGCAGCCACTGTATGCAAGATATACTAAATTAGGACTGTTACAAGTGGCAGTAAACCCAGGAGTAAACTTGTAGTCCAAACTGGGATGTTTGAAAGACTGGATAGTTGTAATAGCTGGACACATACTGCAGTGTCCACATGAAAAGGTCCCAAAATTCAAACCTCTAGGAATAGTATTTAAATTATTACTAACACCTCGAACTGTAACTTTGCATAAAAGCCATTTCAGGTTCAAGCTGTTCCTAAAAACAAAGGGGGGGGGGGTCTTCCCAACAAACTCAACGGTGGCAGGATCTATTATGAGTATGTGCCAATTTCGTTTCACAATTTCCCTTATGTAAGCAAAATCATTTGCATAAGTTGTCATAAAACACACCTTATCACCCTTATTGTAAAATCCTTTGCCTTTCCATGAGGCTGTATCTAAGCCCAACACCTCATTTCTAACCTCAGCTAGTATGGATTCATTATACCCCCTATCCAGGAACAGCTGGTCTAAGTTATTAAACTGTGCCAACAAATCACTTGGTTTCTTACAAATCCTTCTTAACCTACAGTATTGTCCTTTCACAATATTAGGAAAAATAGCTCTAGGATGCATGCTGCCAAAATCCAACAAGGCATTTTTCCAACAAGGTTTACGATATAAGCCCGTAGTTAAAACACCAGAAGAATCCTGGTGAATCGCAATATCCAAGAAATCAATGCCAAAATTAGACAACGACATAGTAAACTCCAAAAAACTTGTAGTAGAATTTAGCTAGGTAATGAAACCTTGCAAGTCATGAAAAGTGCCAGTCCATATAAATAGAATGTCATCCACAAAACACCTATAAATCGAACATGTGGAAAATCAACGCAATTAAAAGATGCTTCCTCTCCCAATAGTACATGACAAGGTTGGCGTACGAATTAGTGCATGCTGCCCATAGCGACACCACATTGCTGTAAATACAAATGGCCATCAAACATAAAGATGTTGTTAATAAGCACTATATCCAGAAGCAACGCATTCTACATAGGTAAGACTGAGAGACAGTTCAAATGGCGCATCTATGAACATCAATACAGCATTAGAACTAAGGACAACAAAAATGCCTTGTATCGGCATGCATTACAAAATGGAGAAACACATTATTTTAAATTCATTATCATCGATACTGTGGGGTTTTCACCGTATGGTGGAAATATTAAAGCATTATTGGCATTGAAAGAAAGTAGGTGGCAGATATATGTTGATGCCACTAGATATCCAGGCATCAATGATTTTATTAGTATTAAACCATATTTAATTATGTCCCAATAGTTTTTAAATAGATGAGTTTTTAAATAGATGAGTTTTTTTGTAAATAGATCAGTTATATACATATATTGACATTCTAGAAGTGATATATACATTATTTTATAGGTTTATAGAATCAACATTGTTATTAAGTAATATAGAATATTCATGCAAATGTTTTAGCATAATTGTGTATATTATTTATTTTTTATATATTGGTGTAACATGCTCTTTAATTTCTTTATTTTTATATAGCTTTTGGTGCCAAATTGTGGTATTTAATGAGTGCAGTAACAATTAACTATGTTCTGATGAAGTCTGCTAGTCAGATGAAAGCGCTTAACCTGTTATGCGAATCTATTTGTGTGTTATTAAACGTTTTATAGTCCGAGCCGAGGTATCATTCGTTTTATTTCCTGCACCAGATTGTTTATTTGTTCATTTACGTTGTTGCCTGTGAGTGGAGTTGCAGTAGTGTCTGGTTTGGAAAACAACGAGGATTCTCAGGCTTTACTGAGCAATGTGGAAATAGCGAATATTCGCTTGGAGATTACGGCCCTAAAAGAGGAAGTGTCCCGGTTACTGGAACTTGTGGTGCATACTTTTTCAGTTTCGAATTCGAATGGTGACATCAACACCAGGGACAAGCAACTGCTCAGACTATCCGGAGGGGAAGTCCCTAGTGCTGGTAAGGAAGTGGTGGTGACTGGTGTAGACGCAAGCACACAGATTGAAATACCAAACGGACAAGGTAACCGAGTAGACTGAGGTTTTTTATCATCACAAGAATGCTGTCTGAGTCAAAATAAGGATTTAAACATTAGTAATTCATTATTGGGCGATTTTACCTTTGATTTCAGCCTCTTCCATGTGCGTGATGAGGCTGAGTGGTTAGGGGCTCGTCCTAAACGCCCGCAACCTGTGAAAACTTATTCAGCTATTGCTAGAAAGCAAGCAGACAACATAAAAGGTACTGATTTATTAACTAAGTATTCTAGTCCTAACATCAATAAAGGAGGGTTTTACAATGTATCTAAGAAGTATAAGACTATTGGAATGGACAGACTAAACAGTGATGTGACGAATGGTCATTTGGACTGTTTTTTGAATGATGATTTTGACTTTGACAAACACGATAATTATGATGTTGGTTGTAACAATGAACAATTTACAAGTGGTGCTAAACCAATTGTTAAGGACAGTATTAAGGATATGATTTTTGCCTTGGGTAAAAAACTAACAGCCATTAAAAAATTTAAAGATTGAAAATGCTTATTTCAGCAAATGTATAGCATTACAGGTTGTACTCAAATGTATTAGATTTTTTAAAGTACCGATGGGGCAGGATTTGAACCAAGATACTATAGTGGAATTTAATAACCTGTTTGATAGTTTCGGATTTAGTTATATTAAATTGTTGGTTAAGAAAAATGATGAAAAACTGTCTAGATTAATACATGAAGTGGATAAATTAAATGTGGGTATTACTAATAATGTAATGTTTAGCCAGTGGAATGACTTGTATAATAAGCAGTTTGCAGATGCTGATCGCAAAGCAGCATTAATGTACGAAAGGAAACATAGAAAAATAGTTTGTGATGTTGAACAATATGCTAATTATGGGGCATATATTTGGCCAAAAAAACATTTGTCTGAGGATGATGACAGGTATTTTCGAAATGAATATAGAAATATGGATAGGGATACGAATTTTCAAGGGGGCAGGTTTTATCCCCCACCAAAAAACACATATGCATCAAGGAACAGGAGATTGAGATAAATAGGCCCTTGAATGTTATGTGTGTTGCTGACAATATAAATACAGTATTTGTTAATGAACAATTTGACCATGGCACAGAGTACCCCATCTCTTTAGGCATTGAACAAAGTAATGAACTAAGGCAAACAGACAATTGTCAAAATGCAGTAGTCGGTATAAGTGAAACACAAGGTAGTAGTGGAGTTAATATTATATATACCAAAAAAGGGTTTAATGTGTTCAATTACACCAATCTTGACATATCTGAGGAATTTTTTAGTGTGTTTTCGAAAGGTATGACATTTATTCCTACAGTTGGTTTTAACTTGGTGGACACTATTTTAGAAGTGAAATTATATTGTAGGAGGCTAAATTTAGCCATCCAGTATGGACAAAATAATGCTGACAATATTAATATGGTTTCTAAAGGTCTCAAAAAGAAGAGTACGTACATACCCCCAAGTAATATGAAAGTGGTGAATTTTGAGAAAATGGTTTGCAATGATATTTATAGTTTTAATAATATTCTTAAGGCTGATAATAGCAAAAAAACTGATATACAGGCAAATTTGACAGAGGACGAATACAAATGTTTACTGAAGTTTGTGAATAACAAAGAGGTTAGGTTAATGAAACCTGATAAGGGAGGAGGGATTGTGGTTTTTAATAAAATGGACTATATTAATGAAATATATCATATTTTGTATCAATCAGGGAATTATAATACTATTTCTCTTAATGAAATCAACATAGGTTACAAGCGAATTGATTTAGAATTAGAAGAATATTTGTTAGACAATAGGATTACCTATGAGACTTATGAATTTTTAAAGGTGGAATTTCCTATATTAGCTACGATTGTTGGAATTCCCAAAGTCCATAAAAATTTAACACACCCTCCCTTCAGACCTATTATATCAGGAAGCAAATCCAAAACCTTCCCGTTGGGTGTTGCCATTGACAAATGGGTCAAACCTGTGTACAATAATATCCCACATCTTATAAAAGATTCTTGGATGTTTTTAGGGCAGTTAGCATCCCAAATATGGAGTAAAAACCTTATTTTTATTAGTATTGATGTTGCTGATCTATTCTTATGCATTCCCAGGGTTTTGGGCTTAGAGTATTTCAGCAGTAGTTTGAGGAAGTACTCCAGTTTGAACTGGGAAAAATTTGTCTCATCACAGACATGATGGGGTTGGTTTTGGATTATAACTATATTCAGTTTGAAAATTAGTTTTTTAGGCAAACCAGGGGTGTGGCTATGGGAGCATCTTGTGCTCCCATATTTGCTAACCTGGTGATGCTAGAATGGGAATCTGAATATTTATTCAAATCAGAATATTTTCAGTATATTGGTTATTATACTAGGTTTTTAGATGACCTCTTTGTGTTGTTGAATGGGTCTATAGAAACTATTTCAGATTTTATTAGTTACATCAACAATACAACAGAATTCCTTAAATTTACTCATTCCATCAGTACTAGTGGAATAGCGTTCTTGGACACATATATTAGTCAAGGGGATGATGGATTCATATCCTGTATATATAGGAAAAAGACTTTTTCTAATGATTACTTGGAGTACAGTAGTAATCATCCTCCACATGTGTTCAAAAATATTTTTAAAGGGAATGCATTAGGGCTGCCCATATGTCCTCTACCAGAGAAATCATGTTAAAAGAAATGGATTTTATAAAATCTATGTTCGCTATCAGGGGGTACCCAGAAATTCTTTTGAATGACACAGTTAAGTATGTTATTAGTGAATGGGGTAAAAAGTATGTGCCCCTATTAGGGAATTTAGGTAGTGTGAATTCAACACAAACCAATAACCCTGAAGATGAACATAGACGTAGGGTTTGTGTGTTAATGTATTCACCAATTGTACATATTATTGAAACCTTCATCAGAGAAAGATGGAATCAGGTTATAAGTGATGATGACTTGACACAGATATTGGGTATTCATCCCAATATTGTATATAAGACAGGTTTCAATATTAAGAAGTTATTGGAATCTAAAAGCATTAATAATAAAAGAGGAATCACATCTACCAAAAAATGTGGAGAGTGTAATCAATGTAAATTCATTAATGAGGTTAAAGGATGTAAGTTGGATAATGTTAATAAAACATATTTATATAGTAGAAGTGGTAATTGTAACACCAAGTTTGTGGTTTATTTGGCTACCTGTGTGGAATGCAACACATTCTACATAGGTAAGACTGAGAGACAGTTCAAACGATGCATCTATGAACATCAATACAGCATTAGAACTAAGGACAACAAGAATGCCTTTATCAGCATGTATTACAAATGGAGAAACACATTATTTTAAATTCATTATCATCAATACTGTGGGGTTTTCACCGTATGGTGGAAAATTAAAGCATTATTGGCATTGAAAGAAAGTAGGTGGCAGATATATGTTGATGCCACTAGATATCCAGGCATCAATGATTTTATTAGTATTAAACCATATTTAATTATGTCCCAATAGTTTTTAAATAGTTGAGTTTTTAAATAGATGAGTTTTTTTGTAAATAGATCAGTTATATACATATATTGACATTCTAGAAGTGATATATACATTATTTTATAGGTTTATAGAATCAACATTGTTATTAAGTAATATAGGATATTCATGCAAATGTTTTTAGCATAATTGTGTATATTATTTATTTTTTATGTATTGGTGTAACATGCTCTTTAATTTCTTTATTTTTATATAGCTTTTGGTGCTAAATTGTGGTATTTAATGAGTGTAGTAACAATTAACTATGTTCTGATGAAGTCTGCTAGTCAGATGAAAGCGCTTAACCTGTTATGCAAATCTATTTGTGTGTTATTAAATGTTTTATAGTCCGAGCCGAGGTAACATTCGTTTTAATTCTTGCACCAGATTGTTTATTTGTTCATTTACGTTGTTGACTATATCCAGAAGTGTAGTAACCAACATAACATCATCGTTCACCAATACCTTTAGCTCATTAAGAATCTCTCTAATGGCTTCTAGCCCAAATTCATTCCATATTGAGGTGAAAAGATTTTTCACATCTAGCGTCACTAAAATGCAACCAGGGAGTAAGGATTCTGTATTATAAGCATCAATATCATTCAACAATTGGATAGTATCTTGAGTATTGTAGGTATACCTTTCACTATAGGACCTTCAATATAGGACGTTCAATAAACGCAGATATGGTTTCAGTTTCCCATCCCCCTCCAGACACAATCGGCCTCATTGGAGCTGAATGTATGGACTTATGCACTTTATGTAAGCCTTTTATGGACGCGACCAATGTCCCTGTTTTATGGCTTTGTCCCCCCATTATTTATGGCTTTGTACTGCATTATTGCTCTAGGAGGATAAGAAGTATGTGCGGCAAGCATCTGAGCATTCTGCACACACCTGTATAGTTAATGGCTATGGCCTTACGACATTTTCACATGACAGACATTTCTGTTTCAATCTTCATACCCTGCATGAAGTCCGTGCTACTGCAAACCTTTTATTATATCAGCTTTCAGGTTTGTCAGTGCAATATTTAGGATGTTTCCCTATTTTTGTGGCTTTGTTCCCCCATTATTTACGGCTTTGTACTGCTTTATTGCTCTAGGAGGGTGAAACATATGTGAGGCGAGCATCTGGGCATTCTGTAGACACCTTTACAGTTGGCAGCTATGGCCATATGGCAATTTAACAATGCAGGGGGCATGTGACAGAACCTGTCACACACCCCCTGCATTTCCTTACAGATCTACAAGGTATTTAAGTGTCCGTGGACACTGACATAGCTATTTTATTACCTGTCTGTGTCCACGGACACTGACAGCACTTGCAAGGTGCTGTACGACACTTTAACAAAGCAGGGTGTGTGTGACAGTATCTGTCACACACCCCCTGCATAGTTTCTTGCTACCCCAGCTATTTCAGTGTCCGTGGACACTGAAATGCTCATTTTAATTTAATTTCAGTGTCTGTAAACACTGAAATACTTTTGAAAGTGCTGTAAGCCACTTTCTGAGTGCAGGGGGGCATGTTCAATGTCCGTACACTACTTAAACACACCCCCTGCACTCATTCACAGTTCATGTCCATTTAGCCTTAACAGCAGCATGTCTTCATGAATATGCAAGGTGTGCTGCTGTTAATGCTAATGCTACGTGGACATGAACCACTCCATTCAGGAATAGCACTATTCCTGCACAGAGTTTATTGAATCCAGGGGATAGAAAAATATGCACAGATTATTGCAAGCCTTGCTAGGTCACTTTTGTTATCTCTTTTTTTTAATGCTATACAAATGCTAATAAATACATTTATTTATTAAATGGATTGTCGGTCTTACCTATATAAAAGGCTGCGCATGACTGACACTGGGCAAGGTAAACTTTAAATGTATAGCAAAATATCTGCTCCCAGTAAGCCCTATTGGCAACATTTCAATGTCTCAAACCGTCCAGTACATGATTTTTTGAGACATTGCAATGTGGCCAGTGCAAACAATGTATGTATACAGAAAATAACTACAGTGGTACACTGTGGGGCACTGTTAGAAGATGGCTTACTAGGGGGCAGATATTTTTAAAAGGATTACAGTTACAGAGGTTCACTATTGTTTTTAAACAGCATTGGTTACGTTTAAATTGCATAAGTTACTTTAAGAATTTTGGCACCCTTTTTGATACATACTTCTTTTACATACTTCTTGTTTGTTACATACTTCCTGTTTGATATAAAATGGGCTGTTTTAGAGTGTTCTCATAATGTCATAGCCTTTTTAGGTTTCTTTAGTTTTTTTCTGAAGATGTCTACAGTAAGTTAGATGAAAGTGCTTATATTTTAAATGGTTTTGCAATAAAACTACACTCGGAATCATTTGGCTGTCCTGATCATTTTGGATTTTGGATTTCTGCACAATAGTTATATATTCTTTCCTGAATGGCATATCTGTTTTAGCAAGTAATTTATTTATCGTCAATCTTCACGTAAAATCTTTGCAGTCATCCATTTCTTTTTGCGGCATATAAGCTTTTTTTGTTTTTTTTTAATTGCATTTCTTTTTTCCATTAGCTAAGTTTTTCCATGGATAAATATAATAATATTCCCTCATTATATTTTCATACCATTCTTTTCTGTCTTTTTTCCCCATTTTCTATTTTAAATTTCCATAGTAAAATCTTATTCTGATATTCTTTAACCTCAATATTAATAAGTCTTCCATCTTTTTCCATATCTTAAACATGACCAAACTTTTTTGTATTTATTTTTCATTATATTGTTTACTATATTCCTTTTTTCTTTCTTTCCATCCCTTCATCACTTTATACAGGTTAAATGAAGCTGCAGGTACATTGGGATTTATTACTCCTAATCCTCTTTCTTTTCCAGAACATACAAGATTCCTCTACTCACTGGGTGTAATCTTGATCCCCATATAAATGAGAATATAGTTAATAACAACTTTTCATATTTAGTTGGGATCATATATACACATGCCAAATATGTACTCTTACCTAACAAAATAGGATTTATTAAATAATCCTTTGTATTGTATGATAATCTATATGTCTTCCAAAATATAGACATTTCTCTAAGTTTTTGTATCAATTTCTCCCATTGTGTCTCCTTTGTTTATATTACTTTCAAATATTATTCCTAAAATTTTTACTTCTTCTTCATTAAAATGAATACCTTCTAGCTCATCTAATGATCCAAACCCTTTACTTTTGTCCTTATTTATGCTTAAACCAAGAATTTGAAGTACTTATTTAATTCCTTAATTCCTTTCTCTTTATTTCCTTTCCTTAATTCCATTTTCCATCAATTTCTTGTCTTTAGTAACTAAAAGTATATCATCTGCATAAATAAGAATAACTGGTACACAAATACCCTCCATTATCCTATAGTTTGCTATTCCAGTTTTATATTCATTGTCTTTACAATCACATTCATTACTAGCATTAATAAAATACTGCTTGCTGGACAACCTTGTCCTTTACCGCATTTTATTCTTGTTTCTTTACTTAACCATCAATTTAGTATTATTTTAATAATATTATTTTCATATACCAATCTTATAACTTTTATTATTTTGTCACTTTCATTGTAATCCTTTAGTATACTCTATAATTCTTCATATCGTATTTTATAAAATGTTTTGTTTACATTGCCAATCAATACTTTAGCTTCTACATTTTTATTTATAATATCATCTATTACTTCTCCTAAAACCCCTAATAAATTGTGGCTTCTTTTTCCTTTTTTTCCAAAAATCAAAGGTTCCATCAACCTATCCATAACTTTTGTTAATCTTTTCCATATTATCCTCATAAATATTTTATAATCTATGTTATTTAATACTATTGGTCTTCAATTCATAATGTCCTCTTTCTTCCCTTTCTTCCATAAAAAAATCATGGCTCCTATCCAAATCTCTTTTTCATTTATCACTTTTTCTAACCATTCATTTAAATCCTTTGCAAAATATACTTTCTGCAATTTTTCATATCATAATACATATGGTACTGAATTCCAATTAAACTTGCCTTTTCCATATCCAAGTCTTTTACAATTTCATCAACTTCTCCTATGCTTATATTTCTTTCCATAGTTTCATTCTCGTATTTACTTGTTTACTTCCCATATTTGTTTCTTTTTTATCTTTGTCTTCTTAAATGTATTTTATATACTTTTGTATTACTTCAAATATTTCTTTTTGTATATTCACCTTTTTTTCCTTCACTGGTTCCCAATTCTTTTATTACTCTCTCATTTTGTTTCAACATTTTATTCAGATATGGAGCTATTTCTTCTTTTTTTCCCTTGTAAAATGTACTTCTGCTTATATAACATTTTCTTAATCTTCTCTTGATTCTTTTCATAGATTTATTTCTCCTTTTCATATAACTTTTTTATTATCTCTTAGTATTTCTCTGAATACTGTTTGACTTAGCCCATATTGTTTTCTTCTTTTCATCATTTGACATTCTAAAAAGAAACTTTTATACTTCCCTTTGAAATGTAACCACAAATCAGTCCTATTTAACAAAAACATTGTCATTTCTAAGAGATCTTCCCATAATTGATCAATTTATTTTCTCTATTCTTCATTTAAATCCTTTTCATTCAATATTTTAATACCTTTACCTATCTTTATATATTTTTCATTTTTTTTTATTTCTATCCATATAGTCAAATCATCTAAAAATGTTTCTTTAATGCATTTTTATAATATTGAAGGTATCAGATATTATAATAAATTTCTGTCTTAATTTCACTTCTTTTATATGCTTAGTGTATATTATCCCAAATATATAATTTTCTGCATTTCATTATTTTGTATACTGCTTTGACATCATTCCCTTCTTTCTTTTCCTTAAAACACAATTAAAATATCCCACCAATACTATTTCCATATCTACCCCCACATAATTCATTTTTTTTCTAATGTTTCACCTCTTCCTTTTTTGTAACACATGCATATATTGCAATAATTCTGTGTACATCCTTATTATATCTTATATCTAATACTGTTATTCTACTCTACTCTAGTATAATCTAAGATTTTAACTGCTTCGTTACATAATACAGCAATCTCTGAACATGTATCAAGTCCCATAGGGAACAGATCAACAAGAATTCTCAGAAAGATAGACATGATAAAAGTAACACTCAGTATCAGAAGAGATCAGGATCTAGCATATGCTATTGCAAATAATAAACTAAAGATATCAGCACAGGCAGGCAGAAAAAAACTTAGAAGATATGCATATAAATATTAAGGGGAATTACAAAATAAGCAATTTATTGATGACCTAAAAAAGATTTATAGAGAATTGGGAAACAAGGCAAAAGGAATTGAAACCTCACTGAAAAAAAGAAGAAATAGACACATTTTGGAGAACTAGCTATGAAGATCCCGTGGAACATAACAAATATGTTGAATGGATGGAAGAAGTAAAAAAAAGAATAAGAATTTCAAATGTAAAAGATACGAAATGAGATGAAGTAATGGCCAGAAAACTGAAACAACATTAAGAAAAGTTCCTAATTGGAACACCAATATGCAGTACCTAACTTCTGGCTACAAGTATTAAAATCTTTACATGAAGATATAGTTATGAGTAAGAAATATTTATATGCGCACTCTGAACAGATGTCAACCTGGTTAACAAAAGGAAAAACAATACTCTTCCTTAGGAGTGAACCAGCAAGCTATCCTAAAAAATATAGAAAACAACTTGTCATTTGACAATGTATAAACTATACACTGGAACTGATGCCAATAGAGTTTATAATCATTTAGTAGAAAACTCAATCATGGGAGTAGAACAAAATGGTAAAAAAAGGAACAAAGGATCATTTGTTGCTAAATAAAACCATAATGGAGACTGTAGAAAGGGGAAGAATCTAAGTAATGCAGGGATAGACTATAAAAATAGCATTTGACAGTATCCCACATTCATGGATAAAAGAGTGCTTACAGATGTATACGATACACCCTACACTGATCAGTTACATTATAGTAACCACGGAGCAGTGGCAAACCACTTGGCAGTTAAGACAAGATAAAAGACAAAGATAAATTATTATTGCAGGGATATAAATTCAAAGAGGAATATTCCAGGGTGACTCTTTGTCATCACTGCTTTTCTGTCTTGCCCTTAACCCATTAAGCTGTCTACTTAACAGATTATGCCATGGCTACAATTAGGGTCCCAGAAAACAACAAAGTGCAATGACTTCTCATCTTCTTTTTGTGGATGATTTATATACTTCATCAGATGAAGAACTGAAAGCACAACTACAAGTACTCAAAACTTTTTCAGATGATATAAGAATGTCACTTTGTCTTGATAAATGTACAAAAGTGACCTGTAGAACAGGAAAGCTGCAGCACCAAAAAATATCATTCTCGGACAGGAATGTATATAAAAGAACTTGTGCAAGAGGGAATGTATAAATATTTGGGAATTAATGAAAGATCAACAATAAAACATGAACAAATTCAAACAAAACTTAGTAAGGAGTAGTTTAGAAAACTAAAATTAGTACTGAAAGCAGCTTTGACATCCAGGAACAAAGTCCAACCAATAAACCAATTTGCTCTTCCTGTCCTAAATTACAGTTTTGGAGTGACTGACTGGCCCAAAAAGGTATTGGATCAGTTGGACAAGAAAACAAGAAAAATGCTTAATGTATATCAAATGATTTATAAAAATCATTGTATACCAAGATTTTATATTCCACATTCAGAAGGAGGTGTTGGCCTCCACAAAATTGATTACATATATAGAGCCACAATTGCAGGACTGCATACATATCTGCTGACCTGACAAGATCCAAACATAGTGAAAGTTTTAAACATGAGGAGAGTAAGTCTAAGTCTAAGATTACTTCACTGTTTAGTTTAGCAGAAGCCTTAAAAAACTCCAGCTATACTCTGTCGCATATCATCTACTCAGATGCAGTCTCTGCTTAACATACAAGGTCATGTCAAACCCAAAGCTATTGGACATGCTATACTTAAAGAAATCCCAATCTCTCAGAGCCACACTCTCCAGGGATCTAAACCTTGTCATCAAAATAAACAAAACATGCTGAAGGGATAGGTTCCTGACCCAGAGACTCCCTAGACTCTGGAATAGACTGCCCATACATGACAAGCAGAGTGCCTCTTTGGCCCTCTTCAAAAGGAACCTTGATGATTGGATGGGAGAAAGGAAATTCACCCCAGGGATCACACAGTGGTCCAGGGAAGTAAATAGTGTGGGAAGAAATAGCCAGGGAATTGTTATGACTAGGCTTGTATAGGCCCTAGGGCCAATAGCCTAGTACCAACCTATGAACCTATAAACCTATGAACCTATGAACCATGTCAGTGTTCAGTGGGAACAGAAATCAAACCAGCAGTAGATAAAAGTCAGGCAGCAACTGAATGTACCAAAAAACAAAAGAAGGAATATAAGGTGTAGGATCAGATGAGAAAGCAAGAAATGTGGAAAATGCAGAAGTATATTTGTAAGTACAGAAAACTCTTGGAACAACCACATGCTGATCAGGACTAAACACAGCAGTGATTAAGGAGAGGTGAATTTAAACCAAAATATGAAAGGTTAATAGTGGTGGTCCAGGATAGTGGACTATGTCCATGCTGGTTTACAAAGTCTACTGAACATGTGGAAGAAACAGACAAATTCAGGTTTTGTAAAACAGAATTAGAACCAGTCGCACATCTTGTTGCTGGGTGTAATACACTAGGAGCATAAGGACTATATACTGAAAGGCATAACAATGTAGCAAGACCTTTGCACTGGGGATTGTGCAAATATTATAATACTGAAGTAGCTGAGAAGCATTGGAAACATGAGCAAGAATGTTTTAGAAAATGATGAAGTTTATATTACATGGGATCACCCATTAGCAACAGTTCAAACAATGGATGCAAGAAAATGAGATTTAGTAGTTCAGAAAAGTAGAAAAAACTAGCATTGATCATTGAAATTCCTATACCGAGTGACTATACTATCTTATGTACAGAGAGACACAAAGTCATAAAATACCAGTATTTACATGCAAAAATTAGGGCAATGTGAATGAAGAATACGCAGACAGTTCCAGTAGTAGTAGTAGGAACAATAGGTCTTACAAAAAAGAATTTACAATCAAACTTAGATACATTATTGATGCATGTAACTCCATATGAATTGTAGAAGGATCAATTCTGGGCACATTGCAGGTGCTGCAAGGACTACTTCTGGCTAACATCAAAGACTGAAACAATACTAATTTCATGAACTTTAATTATAATTTGACTTAGGAATGGGGTCCATTCGTGTCATGGTATTAGAAACCCAAAAGACTACATAACGGATAAAAGTTGAAGAATCAATTAACTAAACTTTAGAAAAAAGAATAAATAAAGAAATGATATACACAAGGAAGACAGACACTCATTCACAACCATTTTATCTTAATGAAAACTAGAGCTACCTAATAATACACAATGCAGGAGAAAAGATGAGACGTACCACCAAGGCTATTGTGAGACAAACACGTCATGTTAAAAGCCAAATTCTTTAATACAAACAGATAAAAATCCAAGTAACATTAAACAAGGTTCAGGGTGGATAAGCGCTTTCAATAAAAAAACCTTCAGATCCTCACCCATTAACCAGTGGTTTACTTAAAAAGAGACAAATAGTCAATCAGCAAAAACCAGGAACAAGCTGAACCAATGGGCTTATCATATAAACCAACCATTTAGCATTTCAAAATAACCAATAGGGGGGCTATCATAAACAATTTCTTCCAATCAGAGGCATACCAGTCTCAAAGCCAATCATAATAGCAGTTTCTAGTCACAGAAAAAGAAGGACCAATCAACAAAAATCCAGGAACAAGCTAGATCAATGACCCTATCATATAAAACAACCATTTAGCATAACAAAATGGTGAATAAGGAGCTGTCAGAAGTTATTTTTTCTAGTCAGAGGTATGCTAGTATCAAAGCCATTCATAATAACAGTTTTTAGTCACAGAAGAACAAGGACCAATCAGCTGGAATCCAGAAACAAGCTAGACCAATGAGCGAATCAAACTGAATCAACTATTTAGCATATAAAAAAAAAAACAATAGGAGACTGTCAGAAACTATTTTTTCCAATCAGAAATGTTCCAGTCTCAAAACCCTTCATAGTAGCATTTTCAGAACACAGAAAGAAAAAAAAACAATCATCTTGTATCAGGAAGCTTATTCACCAATAGAGGTCAAGTCATAACTATTCATGATCATAAGAGAGAAAGAACCAATGATGTATAGTCAAAAAGCTAGTCTGCCAATTGAAAATAAACCATGACTCTGTATAGTCATAAGAGGAAAGCAGCCAAGTACAAACACAAGCTGGAAGTCAAACACCCAATGGAAGCAAAGGGGAGCAAAGATACAGGCACTCCTAAGTGACAGCATGACTGCAACAGAAAGCAAAACAGCAGAGTGCAAGGCTCATATTTACTAAAGTCCAAAAAAAGCAGTTAGCATGTTCCATCAGATCAATTACATTTCTTGGCAAGGCCTCTTGCTTTTAAAATGGGCTTGAGAGGGATAACACCATTAAGACCAGGTGGACAATTGACTCTGAGTTCCATAATCCATTTAGTCTCTTGCAGTTCGGTGTTACTGAGTATATCACCTCTTCTCAAATTCTCTCTTAACATGCTTATGGCCGTAAATTGAAATCAATGTGTTTTGTTGTTTTTAATATGCTCATATAAAGCATTAGTCTCAACACTATTGCGAATATTAGATAGATGGCGTAGAATCCATTTTTTAAAATGTCTGTTGGTTTTGCCTACATAGTAGGCTGGACAGGACATGCAAGTGGCTATATAAATAATATTGGCACTCCTACAAGTAGCTCTTTCATGAAAAGAGTATTTGAGTCCGGTGACTGGATGTACAAAAACATTTTTTTGCAAATATATGGACAAGACTTACAAAAACAAAACATCTCCATGTCCCTTTCCATGCATCAGATTAATCACCTGGATTCTGTCTACTACCAAAGCCATCATTTTGACATAGCAGCTTTTTAAAATTTGTTTCTGTTGTTATAGGAGAAACTGGGGAAATCACCCACTACATTCCTGATTTTTTGGATCGGAAGTCAGAATCGGCCAATACTTCTTGATTATCCCACTTACACAGGCATTATCAGAACTATAGGTTAGAGTACACCTCAATCTATTAGTTAATTGTCTAGGTGCAGTCATTGAGCTATTATAATCTTGTGAGTAGTAGGGACGTCCTCTACTCTCCCTTATTTCCATTGCTTCATCACGGTCCATATGTATTGTATTCCTTTTGTAACCTCTTTTTGTGAAAGCAGAGATTAATTTCTTCTGTTCATCTAAATAATCACTAGTGCATGTACACAATTTGGACACTCACGTTACCTGGTTCTTGACAAGGTTGTGGAAGATGTGACTTGGGTGCATACTGGTCTGGTGAAACATTTGGTTATGCCATGTGGGTTTTCTAAAGATGCTGATATCTATTCCTTTTGTGGTATCCAAAGTCAATCTTACATCCAAAAAATCTATAGTTCTAGCTGACACTTTCAGTTCAAACTCAAGGAAGTCAGTGGTACTTTCCAAGTAACCAACGAATTTACATAAACTGAATTCATCCTTTTCCCAGATAATAAAAATGTCATCCACAAAACGGTTATATGATACCAGCTGTGAGTTCCATATATTGTTTGGGTTTTTCGCCCATTCATTTTCCCATTGTGCTAACACTAAGTTGGAGTAGCTATTAGTGCATGGGGTACCCAAGGTAATGCCCCATTTTTGCCAATAATACACATCTCCATAGATGAAGATATTATCCTCAAGCACTAGCTCTAATAGGCAACAGATAAGGGAGGTGTCAACATAATTTGCTTGGCCAAATTTTCTAACACATTCAATGCCAAAATCATTTGCTATTACAGTGAAGAGGCTACAGATGTCCATAGTTACAAGTAATAGGCCTTTATAGTTAGTTCAAGTGCCTATCTCCTCGTAAAGGCAGTTGAGATACTGAGGTGTATCACGTAATATAGTTCTAGCTTTGGGTAGCAGTCACTTCAATTCGTCCTCCACAAAGATAGAGAGTGGTTCAGTGATCCACCCTCTACCTGCGACTATGGGACACTTAGGTGGATCTTGCTCATTCTAGTGCACCTTGGGTAGACCACTTATAGTTGGAATCATTGGATTCATAACATAAAAAAAAATATATACTGTTCCTGAGTGAAACTTCGAGTCATCAGTTTGTCATATAGAATATCTTGTATTTTCTTTATGAGTCTCATCACAGCCTTGCTGTCTATTTTATTATAGGTGTTACCATCATTCAACATACACTCCATCTTGCTAGTATAATGGTTGCTATTCATTACCACAATTGCTCCACCTTTATCTGCAGGTCTTATGACAATGCCCCTTCTTTTCATTAAATTAGTCAATACCTGGCATTCATCATTACTTAGATTGCAAAAAAGTTTGTGATGTCTACCTTGTCTCAGTTGGGTGACCTCATGTTATCTTCACACAAGCGAACAAAGGTGTTAAGCACTGGATGAAGGAGTAGTACAAAAGTACTAGATTTTTTTATATTGCCTCAGTATCTTTTCACTATGTTTATTGTCATTGCTAAATATGTGTTTGAGTGTAATATTCCTTCCAAAACACTTTATGTCGGTGGTAAATTAATTTAGTGATGAATGGAAAGAGGGTATAAAGGATAGCCCTTTCTCTAAACAGCTTGTTCCATAGCAGTTAGCTCTTTGTCCAAGATATTAAACACCAATGAGTCTGTCTCAGACTCATCAATTAGATAACTAATTTTCTTTCTCTCCCTGCTCATAGATCTTGGAGAACATGGCCCTTTGTTCTGGATTAAAAAAGGAAGATTCTGATAGATGGGTAAATGAACAATACCTTATTTTGGTCTTGTAGCTGATGTTCAATTCAATTCCTCTATTACATCCTCTGTTACTACGGCCACATTGCTTATTTTGTTGGTTGACACTGATAGCATACTTGGCAAATCAGTTTCTACTAAGGCACTATAGTTGTCACACTTCCCTGACATCAGGTTGGTGTGGCTAAAAATCTGCCGTTCAGTCTCTATAGTTGCAACCGTAACATTCCTTTTTTTTGCAGGATGTGGCTTTGAATTAATGCGGGAAAAACTCTTTTTGTGTGGGTCAATATTGCCTATATCACTGTTAGAGCCTACCTTTGGATTTATTTACTGATTGTTTCTTAAACCTTTTCCATGAGAAGTGAAATTGCCATTGATATTTTTCTCCTTAGGCCATTCAAAAAGATGGCTTTTCTTATAATCTGTATGGTTCCTTATTTATTCTGCCTTTTCACGTCTCTTAGTTTGTTGTCATAAGAGTCCAGCTTCATCAGTAGATTCTCAAGTTTCAAAATACAAGCTTCTGTTAGATCCATGCTTTCTAAGATTGTCTGTTTCTCTCTGATCAAAACAGTCATCTTTTCTTCCTCTGGTTTAAAAAAACTCTATTAGCAGTTTCATATATCTAAAACTTGTTTCGATGTTGATGGCCTGCCATTTAGCTAATAGGGAAGGATAGGTGTTGCCATAATTCGGCATAAATTGCATACATAATACCCTTGGTATTATTTGATGGTGCAGGCACGCTTTCATGTAGAAGTGTTGCCATTGTAAGCATTTGCGTCTATAAGCTGCATTTTCAACTTCATGAAAAACATGATCAAAGTCAGCAGTGGTAGTGGATAAATGTGGTGTATACAAGTCTTCCAAATCTAAGTTCAATGAAAGCAGCAGATTTGACAAATCTGCTGCTAAATAAGTAACTGTCCTGACCATAGATTTGCCAGTTGTCAATGTATCCTTCATACTACACTCAAAATTAACAGATTCCACATTATTTTTAGCCATGTGTAATGTGGTAGAACTCGAAAACAAAGTACATAAAAACTAAAAAATTGGCTGCTTTTCTCTTATAGCTATACAGAGTCATAGTTTATTTTCAATTGGCAGACTAGCTTTTTGACTAGAATTCATTGGTTCTTTCTCTCTTATGATCATGAATAGTTATGACTTGACCCCTATTTGTGAATAAGCTTCCTGATACAAGATGATTGTTTTTTTTTTCTTTCTGTGTTCTGAAAATACTACTATGACGGGTTTTGAGGCTGGCATGTTTCTGATTGGAAGAAATAGTTTCTGATAGTCTCCTATTGTTTTTTTTTTTGATATGCTAAATAGTTGATTCAGTTGGATTAGCTCATTGATCAAGCTTGTTTCTGGATTCCTGCTGATTGGTCCTTCTTCTTCTGTGACTGGAAACTGCTAGTATGAATGGCTTTGAGACTAGCATGCCTCTGACTGGAAGAAATAGCTTCTGATAGCTTCCTATTGGCTATTTTGTTATGCTAAATGGTTGTTTTATATGATAAGGTCATTGGTCTAGCTTGTTCCTGGATTTTTGTTGGTTGGTCCTTCTTTTTCTGTGACTAGAAACTACTGTTATGAATGGCTTTCAAATGGGCATGCCTCTGATTGGAAGAAATTGTTTATGATAGCCCCCTACTGGTTATTTTGATATACTAAATTGTTGGTTTATATGATAAGCCTATTGGTTCAGCTTGTTCCTGGTTTATGCTGATTGGCTAGTTGTCTCTTGTTAAGTAAACCACTGGTTAATGGATGAGGATCTGAAGAAGTTTTTTTACCAAAAGTGGTTATCCACCTTGAACCTTGTTTTATGCTACTTGAATTTTTATCTGTTTGCATTAAAGAATTTGCCTTTTAATGTGACATGTTTGTCTCACAATAGCCATGGTTGTATTTCTCATCTTTTCTCCTGCATTTCTCTACTTGTTGAGACCACCTTTGGTAATGGAGTGTTTTTGTGTTTATGTACTTTGTTTTTGAGCTCTCCTTTACACATGGCTAACAATAATGTGGAATCTGTTAATGTTGAGTGTGTTGCACCCTCACCCCCATCTGCTGTAAATACATTCCCCAGTTAACTTTTTCTTTTTAGCTATAAGTAAACCAAGATAAAGCTCTAGGCGGAAAAAGGTAACCCTGTGGATACACTGGAATTGCCCACTTGTAAAATAGAGGCAAAAAGGTACTTAAACTGCCACTTTTTGTCTGCTTCAAACTGGGTGTCTACCCAGAAAGGACACAGCTGAAATCAGGTCTATATATTGGTTTTCACAACTAGATTCTAATAACTCCTAACAATTTGGCTATTTAGACACTTACCATGCAATCCTTAGCCTGGGGGGGGGGGTTCTAGCCTGCTCATGGATAGTTATGACTTGACCCCTATTTGTGAATAAGCTTCCTGATACAAGATGATTGTTTTTTTTTTTCTTTCTATGTTCTGAAAATACTACTATGACGGGTTTTGAGGCTGGCATGTTTCTGATTGGAAGAAATAGTTTCTGATAGTCTCCTATTGTTTTTTTTTTTTTTTTGATATGCTAAATAGTTGATTCAGTTTGATTAGCTCATTGATCAAGCTTGTTTCTGGATTCCTGCTGATTGGTCCTTCTTCTTCTGTGACTAGAAACTGCTAGTATGAATGGCTTTGAGACTAGCATGCCTCTGACTGGAAGAAATAGCTTCTGATAGCTCCCTATTGGCTATTTTGTTATGCTAAATGGTTGTTTTATATGATAAGGTGATTGGTCTAGCTTGTTCCTGGTTTTTTGTTGGTTGGTCCTTCTTTTTCTGTGAATAGAAACTGCTATTATGAATGGCTTTCAAATGGGCATGCCTCTGATTGGAAGAAATTGTTTATGATAGCCCCCTACTGGTTATTTTGATATACCTAATTGTTGGTTTATATGATAAGCCTATTTGTTCAGCTTGTTCCTGGTTTATGCTGATTGGCTAGTTGTCTCTTGTTAAGTAAACCACTGGTTAATGGATGAGAATCTGAAGAAGTTTTTTTTACCAAAAGGGGTTATCCACCTTGAACCTTGTTTTATGCTACTTGAATTTTTATCTGTTTGCATTAAAGAATTTGCCTTTTAACGTGACATGTTTGTCTCACAATAGCCATGGTGGTATTTCTCATCTTTTCTCCTGCATTTCTCTACTTGTTGAGACCACCTTTGGTAATGGAGTGTTTTTGTGTTTATGTACTTTGTTTTTGAGCTCTCCTTTACACATGGCTAACAATAATGTGGAATCTGTTAATGTTGAGTGTGTTGCACCCTCACCCCCATCTGCTGTAAATACATTCCCCAGTTAACTTTTTCTTTTTAGCTATAAGTAAACCAAGATAAAGCTCTAGGCGGAAAAAGGTAACCCTGTAGATACACTGGAATTGCCCACTTGTAAAATAGAGGCAAAAAGGTACTTAAACTGCCACTTTTTGTCTGCTTCAAACTGGGTGTCTACTCAGAAAGGACACAGCTGAAATCAGGTCTATATATTGTTTTTCACAACTAGATTCTAATAACTCCTAACAATTTGGCTATTTAGACACTTACCATGCAATCTTTAGCCTGGGGGGTGTTTCTAGCCTGCTCATGGATAGTTATGACTTGACCCCTATTTGTGAATAAGCTTCCTGATACAAGATGATTGTTTTTTTTCTTTCTTTCTGTGTTCTGAAAATACTACTATGATGGGTTTTGAGGCTGGCATGTTTCTGATTGGAAGAAATAGTTTCTGATAGTCTCCTATTGTTTTTTTTGATATGCTAAATAGTTGATTCAGTTTGATTAGCTCATTGATCAAGCTTGTTTCTGGATTCCTGCTGATTGGTCCTTCTTCTTCTGTGACTAGAAACTGCTAGTATGAATGGCTTTGAGACTAGCATGCCTCTGACTGGAAGAAATAGCTTCTGATAGCTCCCTATTGGCTATTTGTTATGCTAAATGGTTGTTTTATATGATAAGGTCATTGGTCTAGCTTGTTCCTGGATTTTTGTTGGTTGTCCTTCTTTTTCTTTGACTAGGAACTGCTATTATGAATGGATTTCAAATGGGCATGCCTCTGATTGGAAGAAATTGTTTATGATAGCCCCCTACTGGTTATTTTGATATACCTAATTGTCAGTTTATATGATAAGCCTATTGGTTCAGCTTGTTCCTGGTTTATGCTGATTGGCTAGTTGTCTCTTGTTAAGTAAACCACTGGTTAATGGATGAGGATCTGAAGAAGTTTTTTTACCAAAAGTGGTTATCCACCTTGAACCTTGTTTTATGCTACTTGAATTTGTATCTGTTTTCATTAAAGAATTTGCCTTTTAACGTGACATGTTTGTCTCACAATAGCCATGGTGGTATTTCTCATCTTTTCTCCTGCATTTCTCTACTTGTTGAGACCACCTTTGGTAATGGAGTGTTTTTGTGTTTATGTACTTTGTTTTTGAGCTCTCCTTTACACGTGGCTAACAATAATGTGGAATCTGTTAATGTTGAGTGTGTTGCACCCTCACCCCCATCTGCTGTAAATACGTTCCCCAGTTAACTTTTTCTTTTTAGCTATAAGTAAACCAAGATAAAGCTCTAGGCGGAAAAAGGTAACCCTGTAGATACACTGGAATTGCCCACTTGTAAAATAGAGGCAAAAAGGTACTTAAACTGCCACTTTTTGTCTGCTTCAAACTGGGTGTCTACCCAGAAAGGACACAGCTGAAATCAGGTCTATATATTGTTTTTCACAACTAGATTCTAATAACTCCTAACAATGTGGCTATTTAGATACTTACCCTGCAATCTTTAGCCTGGGGGGGGTTCTAGCCTGCTCCATTCGCTACGCTCACTTCGCTCCCCTCCCTGCCCCCTATTCTCACCCACCCCCTGTACCGCTTCATTTATTCTTAACCTTAACCCCACCCCTAATTGCCAGCAATTAGGCTACACCACTAATCACCCCCTCCCTCTACATCCAACACAATCATGCTACTACCTAATATAATAAAAATCCTAACCTGCATAGTTCTAGCTCACATTACATCCTACCAAGGCTCCACAGTCATATGCTCCAACAACTTCTACTGTACTCTCTCAACACCCTCCCTCAAACATTTGCACTATAACTATACAACTCCTGCCACCAAAACCATCCTCCCAATACACACACTCCATTACCAAACACCTAACACACTCAAAAATAAAAATATCCCTAAGACACCATAAGCATTTTACTATGTATATAAAACATATCCTAAATACCCTCTATAAACTAGCCCTCGCTGGAGACATCCGTACAAACCTTGGTCCTCCCAAATTCAACCCAACCACAAACCCTAGTCCAAGCAACCCCCCCCCTCAACTCAGCTATTAGCCAACAAGAAAACAACAGACCTTCTTATAATGTCTCTAAACATCAGAAGCATATGCAATAAAATCCAAGAACTACACGCCAGCATAAGCATATATTTCCCAGATATTGTCTTCCTAACTGAGACCTGGCTCAAACCTCGCATCAAAAGTGAGGAAATACTTCTACCTGAATACAACATCCTTCGCATAGACAGATTATCCAAAAAAGGAGGTGGTGTAGCATTGATATTTAAACACCACATTAGTATTCAACTCCTGAACTCATCTGCCCCTCACCACAACAATGTAGAAATCCTTTATGCCAATATCAAACTAAACCCAAACAAAACAATCAATATCATAGGATGCTATTTCCCACCAGGGCAAAATATCACATCCATAGAAAATCTCTTGAGCTGGGCTACTCTATATCTACCACAGGAAGCCATCATTCTCAGTGACTTTAACATCAACTGGCTATCCTGTAATAACAGTCTCCCAACCATTCACCTTAATCTCCATGAGTTCACTCAACTCATTCAATCCCCTACCCTAATCAACAAAAACCCTAGCAATCATACCTTACTTGACTGGATCCTAGTCAACAAAGCCCCTCACTCTTACCTAGTAGGTTGCTTACCTGACAGTCTTAGTGACCACTCCCCCACTTTCCTAATTCAGCACCACACAAACAGTCTGAAGCCCATTATCCACAGGCAAATTCGGAACAAGTCCAAATTCAACCCCAACTCCTTCATTTCCTCCCTGCAAAAAAATAACTGGTCACCACTAAAATACCTCAACCTGGATGAAGCTGTCCACTTCATCAACAGTACCTTCCTCTCCATCCTAAACACTCATGCTCCTGTAAGAAATGCCAAAGTCAGATCCAGGCATGCTCCATGGTTAACAAAAGACCCCCAGAACCCTAATGAAATCCAGAGATAAGGCCTGGGAGCACTGGCGACTAACAAACAAATAACACAAATAGGCAATAATTCCTTGAATTGTGCAATAAAGCCAAAAAGCATATACAATTAGACTAATCCCTCTACTATAAATCCACCTTAAACTCTACCAGCCACAACCCTAAGCAATTCTGGTCCACTATTAACAATATCCACCACCCAGGGAAGGTTGATACCCTCAGCCATCCATCCCCCCCTCCTACAGCAGTATTGCTGAATCCTTCAACAAACACTTCACTGAAACTATAACATCTCTAAACAAACAACACTTCCCTACAACAGCACCCCAACTCCTAACCCTAAACCCCCATTCCTTGTTTCTTCTTCACCTCAGTACCTACCTCCAACATAAAAAGACTATTGTCAAAACCTAAACCCACCAAACTCGCATCTGACAACCTCCCCTCTGAAGACTTGAACATTGCATCTGATACACTAGCCTACCCAATTTCAAATCTAATCAACCGTTCCATAACAGAAGGCTATGTTCCCCCGATATGGAAAATATCCCACATCATTCCCCTCCACAAAGGCACCCCCTCCACTGACCTCTCCAATTACCGCCCCATTGTTATCCTCTACTCTCTCTCCAAGATACTTGGAAAATGTATCAACACCCAGGTCTCCAACTACCTCCTAGCTAATAATCTCCTCTCCACAACCCAACATGGTTTCAGGCCATATCACAGCACTACCTCTGCTCTGCTCTCCTTCACCAACACTATACTTCATCACAAAAACAATGGCCTCTTCTCTACTGCCATATTTCTAGAGCTCTCAAAGGCCTTTGACATGGTAACTCATGAACTACTACTCTCTACTCTCTCCAACCTCTCCTTCTCACAACCAGCCTGCAACTGGTTCCACAGCTATCTACACAGACACCAGCAATCAGTAATCTGGGGCAATAATACATCACCTCGCCTCCCAGTTACTCTCAGAGTTCCCCAAGGGTCTATCCTTGGCCCTCTGCTATTCTCACTTTTCTCTAACAACCTACATACTGCCACCACACAAGCATCTCTTATACAGTACGCAGATGACTCTACTCTCATCTGCTCTGCCACCACTCTACCAGAACTAGAACAAATCACACAAGAATCATTCTCTACTGTAGAAAGCTGGCTGTCCAATGCTCAGCTCCTACTCAACCCAAGTAACACATAACTTCTCCTGTTCCAACCTTCCAAAGCCACCCAAAACACCCCCCCACTTCAACATTCTTGCCAAAGACTATACCGTAATCTCTCCATCAGAATACACAAAATTACTTGGTGTGGAAATAGACAACAAACTTAGATTTGACACCCACATATCTCTCACAATAAAAAAGTTCATAAGAAACTTGGTGCATTATATCGAAGCCATCAATTCCTAACCAAGGCAGCTAGAATCTCCATACCCAATTCCCAGCTAATCTCCACCCTAATCTATGCATCCCCAATTCTTACCAACCTTAGACAGACAGACCTACACAAGCTGGATGCTTGTTACAACAAAATTGCTAAATGTTCCACTGGAACCTCCTACCATTGTATCTCCCTTAAAGAACTACACTAGCTAAAACTCCCTCAACTACTTCACTTTAATCAACTCACCCTCGCTCATAAACTTATTAACCACCACCTTAACATCCCTTCCCTTCAAACCCTTCTCCAATCCTATCACCTCACTAAGTGAAAAATAAATCCTCCCACTGCTAAGGTGAAACTGCCGAGCAAAGACAGCAAAAACAGCAAAAAACAACGGCAGAGGTGTCACCCAGGATGAATGCTATAAACCAAGTGACTGTTGAGATAAGGCTGGAAATGCTGTCCACAAAAAGCAGCTCAGATTTCGGTTAAAAACAACTTTTAATGTCTCCAAAGTTAAAAAATCAAATAATAAAAGTCCCTTAATGTTCACAAACAATAAGCGCTTTTGAGAGAATCTTCATCAAATCATAGTAGAAAGTGGGATACTCATTTTACTTATATAAAAATGTTTCTAATTGTTCAGCCAATGTGGGCCTGTGCATTTTAATTTTGACCAATCAATTATAATACTTCCACATCCTGTTTTGAATCTTCAGGACCAATAAAGGTCCTCTATGGTTGACACACCTCCAAATCCTTTACGAGTGCATTGCTTGTTTAAAATAATATTTGCATACATTTAAATTAACTGAAGGTTTCTACAAGTGAAAGCTCCAATGCTCCTAATTGTAGCCAACCACAATGGGTCTCTGATGAAATTATGTTTGCACTTTTCAACCAATGCGATGCTTTTCATTCCCATTAATATGTTTTTATAGTAAAAGCCATATACAAATTCAATTGTTAGCGGTCGCATTCTTAAAAAGATTAAACACATAAATTTCATATAGTTTGCATTCTTTGGTATTCGCTAAACAAAAAAACATTTTTGCAACTCTATTTGTTTATGTATTTAATATTAGTGGGAAAGCGTCCTAGAAAAAAGCAATTGTGACTTTGTGACTTATGCAAATAAACTAAATGCTTAAACAAATCAAGGTCTTTGTTCTGCTGTTACAAGGATTTGAAAGTCCAATAATATTCAAGAGCTTTATAACTTCTAATAAAATATTCCACCCTGACAGCTACCGATCCCAGATTATTCGGCCTTACATACACAATTCTAAGAAAAATTGAAGTCGCTTTTCAATCAATATGATGATTTTCATTCCCATTTGTGTGTTTTTTTAAAGTAAGAGCCGTATACAAGTTCAATTGTTAGCGGCTCACATTCTTAGAAGGATTAAACACATAAATTGCATCCTTCGATATTCGCTACATAAAAAACATTTTTATGATTCTATTTGTTTGTGCATTTGATATTAATGAGAGAATGTCCTAAAAAAGTGATTGTGACTTCGTGACTGATACAAATAAGCTGAATGTTTAAACCAATCAAAGTCTTTGTTCTGCTGTTACAAGGATGTGAGAGTCCAATGATATTCGAGAACTTTATAACTTCTGATAGGATATTCCATCCTTATAACTACCAATCCCAAATTATTTAGCCTTACGTACACAGTTCTAAAAAAATGTCGTTTACCAAAGCATTTGTTTATTTACTTGCATCTTCACCACATTTGCAAGTGCAAATCAGATACAAGTTGGACAGATTTCATAACCATCAGCACACTCATCATAAGAGATCCTACCACAGATGTATAATGATCTTAGTTAATTTAGCCACAAAGTTGGGTGGATTCGTGTGCTGGACGGATGTTTCGTGGATGATTTGTTTATCTTATGGAGAGGAGAAGCAGAACAATTCATACAATTCAAGAGTTATCTTGATTCTGCTACATAATTTCTATCCTTTACAGCTAGCTATTCCAGGGAAGAAGTAAGTTTCCTTGATGTGAATGTTATCCTCAATGAAACAGGTACATTGGATACAGAATTACACAGGAAAAGCACATGGAGGAACCATTATTTATTAAAGAGTAGTATGCATCCTAGACATATCACAAAAAATATTATGCACAATCAGGTCAATAGGATTTATAAACATTGCAACCAAGAAGTTGCACGTGACAAAGAGATCAAATTCTTACAAAAAAATTTGAAAGAAAGGGGTTACAATGAACAAGATCTGAAGCCTGTTACTAACAGAGAACATAATAGATCTACACATGGGAATGAAAGAACTAGGGTTCTATTGACCTATAATATTGATAATTATCAGGTTCAAAAGGTGATAGAACAATTCTGGCTGATCCTGACACAAGACCCACATTTAAAGGATATAGTGGGAGATAGACCATATTTTGGTTTTAAGAATGAAAAGAACTTAAAAAGATTGTTGTGTACCACAAATTGGAACAGTAAAAATCAGACAATAGGCCTCAAAGGCACTTTTAGGTGTGGACATTGTATTGCTTGCCCCCTAATAGATAATGGTAATTATTTTAAACATCCAAGAACTAAAAGAAGCTATACCTTCAATGTAAAAGCTACTTGCATAACAACTAATGTGATATATCTGGCTACATGTAAGTCTTGTTCATCTTTTTATGTGGGGAAAACCAACCAAATGTTTAAAAGACGTATACAAATACATCAAAGGGATATAGCAAATAAAGATACTCATAATGCATTGGCCCTACATATTGATATGCATAGGAGTCACTCATTTTTGTTTAAGGTCATCGAAACTATACATACCGGCTCAAGGAAAGGTGACATTGAAAATTTAACAGAGTTAAGGGAAACAAAATGGATTATCAATTTACGAGCAGATCAACAACCAGGTTTAAATAGTGTCATACCCTTGAAACCTGTTCTGAAGATGAGAAGACCAATTATAAGTTAATATAGTAAACCCTGTACACAGGGCACTTATGGTGTTGACCACAATAGTAGAAGTATATCTGCATAAAGATCATAATTTGACAGTCCATTTGGATGAGGATTAACCTTATGAATCAGTATTGGATGTCACAATCCTTACAGATGAATACAGATGTTGAAAATAAAGACTAGGGAAGACAAGTTTTTTGAAAAGGAAACCGATTATAGGTTGATAATATTATATATTAACCGTAGGATCCTTATACTATCCATGGAAAGCCTGAATCAGATGGCAAGCAATGAAATAAGCATTTTATCTTAAGTGACTGAAAATACTGGCATTTGCCTTATATTAAATGTAAACCCATATGTCACAAGATGGGTTGCAAACTGGCTCAAGGATAGAACCCACAAGGTCAGAATTGTTGGAGCCATATCAGACTCTAAGCCAGTCACAAGTGGTGTCCCACAGGGCTCAGTCCTGGGACCCCTCTTGTTCAGCATTTATTTTTCCGAGGTGCAAGCAAACATAGGAGGATTGTGGCTGACAAAGTTTGCAGATGACTGCAAACTGGGCGCCATAATTGATACTCCAGCGGACACAAGCATCCTTCAGAAAGGCCTCATAGAAATGGATAATTGCTGCCAGAGCCATGGCCTTAAACTGAACGCCAAAAAATGTATAGTCATACCCTTTGGGAAAAACAAGGTACCCACAAATTACCACATAGGTGGTAATCCATTAGGTATGGAAGAGGTAATCAGGGACATAGGGACCCAAGTCGACAGTAACCTCTCATTTGACACTCACATTGCCAAGGTGGTTAGGAAGACCTTCTATATTGCCCACTTTATCATGAAGGGATTCACATCTAGATCAAGAGAGGTCATTGTGCCCCTGTACTCTTCTCTTATCAGGCCCATGATTGAGTACAATGCCCCATTTGGGATGTATCTTACCCGATACCTGCAGCAGTTAGAAAGACCCCAAAAGTTCCTCACCAAGAGGATAAAGGGTATCAAACATATGTCATATGCTGCCCGGCTGAAGAAACTCCACCTCTATTCAGTCGCATACCGCCTACTCAGAGGTGATCTATGCCTGACTTACAAGGCCATGTCCAATCTGGAATTAATGGACATGCTCCACCTCAGAAAATCCAAATCCATCAGAGCCACGAGAGCAAGAGATTTGAACCTCAACACAGAAATAAATAGGACGTGCTGGAGGGACAGATTCATAACCCAGAGGCTCCCTACACTCTGGAACAGAATCCCAGTCCATGTTAGGCAGAGCCCCTCACTCACTCTCTTCAAGAGAAATCTTGACAGGTGGATGGGAGATCATAGGTTTACTCCGGGGGTCATCTCTGTGTCACTACTAGACAGAGGCACAGTACACTAAACCCTAAATGGGCGTAGTATTCTCATCCCAAGGGTGGTGAAAGCCACACACATTCTGGTTAGGCTTATAAATGCCCTAGGGCAGATAGCCTAGTGTGAACCTATGAACCTATGAACCTATTACTATCTCATTGAGATAAGATGCCATGTATTGACATATAAGTGAACTAGGACATCATTGTTGTCACTGCGTATTATGTTTGGGATAAATAGGAGTACATGCATTGACATAGGCTTCTGCAGAAGACAGCCTTCAATGAAACTAAATGATGAGAGACTATCATAACTTAGAACAGTGCCTTGTTGGTTCCAGCACACGAATCCACCCAACTATAAAGTTCTTGAATATCATTGGACTCTCACATCCTTGTAACGGCAGAACAAAGACTTTGATTGGTTTAAACATTCAGCTTATTTGTATCAGTCACAAAGTCACGATCGCTTTTTTAAGACATTCTCTCATTAATATCAAATGCACAAACAAATAGAATCATAAAAATGTTTTTTATGTAGCGAATATCGAAGGATGCAATTTATGTGTTTAATCATTATAAGAATGCGAGCCGCTAACAATTGAACTTGTATACGGCTCTTACTTTAAAAAAACACACAAATGGGAATGAAAATCATCGTATTGATTGAAAAGCGACTTCAATTTTTCTTACAAATGTGTATGTAAGGCCGAATAATCTGGGATTGGTAGCTGTTAGGATGGAATATCCTATTAGAAGTTATAAAGCTCTTGAATATTATTGGACTTTCAAATCCTTGTAACAGCAGAACAAAGACCTTGATTTGTTTAAGCATTTAGCTTATTTGCATAAGTCACAAAGTCACAATTGCTTTTTTCTAGGACGCTTTCCCACTAATATTAAATACATAAATAAATAGAGTTACAAAAATGTTTTTTTGTTTAGCGAATACCAAACGATGCAAACTATATGAAATTTATGTGTTTAATCTTTTTAAGAATGCGAGCCGCTAACAATTGAATTTGTATATGGCTTTTACTTTAAAAAGATATAAAAGGGAATGAAAAGCATCGCATTGGTTGAAAAGTGCAAACATAATTTCATCAGAGACCCATTGTGGTTGGCTACAATTGGGAGCATCGGGGTTTTCACTTGTAGAAACCTTCAGTTAATTTAAATGTATGCAAATATTATTTTAGACAAGGAATGCACTCGTAAAGGACTTAGAGGTATGTCAACCATAGAGCAAAGACTTTGATTGGTCCTGAAGATTCAAAACAGGATGGGAAAGTATGATAATTGATTGGCCAAAATTAAAATGCACAAGCCCGCATTGGCTGAACAATTAGAAAAATTTTTATATAAGCAAAATGAGTGTCTCATTTTCTACTACGATTTGATGAAGATTCTCTCAAAAGCGCTTATCATTTGTGAACATTAAGAGACTTTTATTATTTGATTTTTTTAACTTTGGAGACATTAAAAGTTGTTTTTAACCGAAATCTGAGCTGCTTTTTGTGGACAGCGTTTCCAGCCTTATCTCAACAGTCACTTGGTTTATAGCATTCAGCCTGGGTGACACCTCTGCCATTGTTTTTTGCTATCACCCCACTAGGTCCCTAAGATCAAGCAACAAAAATCAACTCACTGTTATCAAACTGAAAAACTCAGCAGGAGAAGCCATATTTTCATGTACCATATCTAAACTTTGGAACAATCTTCCACCCTCTATAACTACTCTACCCTCCAGCAGCCTTTTCAAGACTGCCTCAAATTCCACTTAAATTTGCACTGGTTTTGTCCTTGTTCTAATCCAGACTAACACCCCCACCCTTACCCCCCCCCACCTAGACTCCTAACCCAACTATACTACGGCCACTACAAACCACAGTCAGAAAAAGCTAGTTGTCTTTACATACTTTAACATCTTGTCTGACAATGTTGTTACTAATATTATAAATTACAAGAAATTATCTTAACTTGCAACATTTTCTGTATATACTGTTGATAATCAATATCTTGTTATTGTATTAAAGCCAACAACCTGTAATGTTGTTTACTATTGCTGCAACTTTGTATCTCTATCATGTACATGGTGTGGAGCTTTTCTCCCCGGGCATCCGCTGAAAAAGGACTTGTGTCCAGTTGGAATTTCCCGGTAAGCAAATGTAAATAAATAAATAAATTGAGTCAAGTATGAAGGATACATTGGCAGCTGACAAATCTATGGTCAAGACATTTACTGATTTAGCAGCAGGTTTGGCAAATCTGCTGCTTTCGTTGAACTTAGACTTGGAACAAGTGTATACACCTCATTTATCCACTACCACTGCTGACTATGATCATGTTTTCCATGAAGTTGAAAATGCAGCTTATAGACTCAAATGCCTACAGTAGCAACACTTCCACATGGAAGAATGCTTGCACCATCAAATAATACCAAGGGGATTACATGTGAAATATATGCCAAGTTATGGTAACAGCTACCCTACTCTATTAGCTAAATGGCAGGCCATCAACATCGAAACAAGTTTTAGATATATGAAACTGCTGATAGAGTTCTTTAAACCAGAGGAAGAAGAGATGACTATTTTGATCAGAGAGAAACAGACACCCTTAGAAAGCATGGATATAACAGAAGCTTGTATTATGAAACTTGAGAATCTACAGATGAAGCTGGACTCTTTTGAGAACAAACTAAGAGATGTGAAAAGGCAGAAATTAATAAGGGACCATACAGATTATAAGAAAGGCCATGTTTTTGAATGGCCTAAGGAAAAAAAATATCAATGGCAATTTCACCTCACGTGGAAAAGGATTCAGAAACAATCAGTATACTGATAAAATAAATCCAAAGGCAGGGTCTAACAGTGATACGGGCAATAATGACCTACACAAAAAGAGTTTTTCCCGCATTAATTCAATGCCACATCCTGCAAAAAAGGCAATCTTATGGTTGCGACTGTAGAGACTGAACTGCAGATTTTTAGCCACACCAACTTGATGTCAGGGAAGTGTGACAACTGTAGTGCCTCAATAGGAACTGATATACCAAGTATGCTATCAGTGTCAACCAACAAAATAAGCAATGTGGTCGTAGTAACAGAGGATGTAATAGAGGAATCAAATTCAACATAATCTACAAGACCAAAAGAAGGTACTGTTCATTTACCCTTCTATCAGACTCTTCCTTTTTTAATCCAGAACAAAGGGTGGCATTCTCCAAAATTTATAAGCCGGGAGAAAAAGAAAAGGAAAGTTACCTAATTGATGAGTCTGAGACAGACTCATTGGTGTTTAATGTCTCAGATGAAGAGCTAACTACTATGGAATGAGCTTTTTTAAAGAAAGGGCTATCCTTTATACCCTCTCTCCATTCACCACTAAATGAATTTACCTGTTTGTATTAATGCAACAGATAATTTTGCTTTTGCTGTTTGTTCTTAAAAGTACTTAATTGCATTTATTCTGCTGCATTTATTACTGCTTGTTAGTAGCCTGATTAAAATGTAACTGTTATTCTAAACCTTTGGTTGAAGCACTTGGCCTTCAGACCAGTTGTTTTACATTAAGAAGGTTTGTGGTCTGCACTGTTGTGGCAGGACAGGCAGCTTACATCCTTCTAAGTTGAGAGTTGCTGATTGAAGGCTTAGTGTCTGTTATTCTATTAGTTCTCGTTTAAGCACTTGGGCTTTGGGCCAGTTATTTTACATTAAGAAGGTGTGGTCTGCACTCTTGTTGGGGGAGAGGGTAGAGTCTGCCCTTCTGAGATGGATGTTTCTGGTTAAAGGCTTATAGAGCCTGCTTATTTGAACTGTTTCTTTCTGAAATTGGTATGCCTTGTTTGCTGTAGCATAGACTAAATTCAGACCTGCTGAATTTAGCTTTGGTTGTATTATTTGGGCACTAATCCAGACCATCTATTTTTGGAGAAGGTTACTCTGCACCCTAGTGGCAGGAGTGTGCAGTTAGAACTTTTCTGATTGAAGACGGTTGGAATGGGGCTCAGTTTTTAGCTTTTAATTGTTTAATTGCTTAATTTGTTTAAATCAATTTGCTCATTTGCTACTGTTATATTAAAAACAAATATACTTTATGCATTGCTGCTTAGCTAGGATTAAACTATTCCAGGGGCCGTAAAGTATGCTCTTTAAATTTTCCCTTAAAACTAGCCAGTTTTTTAGTTTTACCACTCAAATCTGTTTCTTTGAGCTCAGCACTTGTTCAAAACTCATTGTAAGCACTAAATAAGCTACAAATTACTACAGCACTCAACTTTCCTCACTTGTCTAGAGGAAAACAATTTTGAGTACTTAATATATAAGCACCTATCCAGGCATGTCTAAGGGTCAAATCCTGGTGTTTTCTCCTCTCTACCTGATAAATCTGGGCATCTTGGGGCAATGCAGCAATTGCCTCATGTACACAGACAACCATCTCCTCCTACCACCCAACACTACAAACTTTGAGAGATGCACTTATATAGCCAAACTGGAAGCAAAGCTCTCTTCACCCAAGACTAGACTAGACAGTCAAGAGGAGAAGGTAAACCCTTGCACCACACCACACTCATCACATAGTCCCTCAAAACCTACACTACCAAAACAGACACATAGAAACACAAAACACACCTACATTTGCGGAGGATCTCAATAAAAATCTCCTCAAACAACAGAGACCTCCAAAGCAGAAACACAAGCAACCTCCACCCCCGCAACACAACCCAAATGACACATAGCCCACAAACTCAGTGTGCCACTCAACCACAGCCCATAAGGCATAACAACGTACCCAACACTCTAGTCATAGGTGACTCTATAGTCAGGCACATTGATGTTCCACTCACCAGGCTAAACAAGGAAAAAGATACTGTTAGCTGCCTGTCAGGTGCCAGGATCTGCCACATAATGCACGTACTCAGGTCACACCACAATAAGTACAAATATGACTCTGTCATTGTCCATGTTGGTGTGAATGATCTGAGAAGTACCTCCCTGGACTACATGAAAAGAGACATGGAGGAGCTCTCTGATCTTGTAGCCCAGGCAGGTATCACCCTAGCCCTGAGTAGCATCTTGCCATCACCCAGAATGATACCACAGTACAAGGACAAAATGAATGACTTCAATAATTGGCTAAGCTTCTGGTGTCATTCTAAAGGGATCCAGTATCTGTCTGCCTGGGATGACATGATCAACAGACCATGATGCTTTGCCAGAGATGGCCTTCACCTGTTGCCCTTGGGATTCTGGATACTGGCTAAGGCTCTTGCCACCCCTATAATGCCTTTTTTAGGCAAGGTTCAAATGACAAATTACCACTTGAACAGGTACAAACAAGCAAAATCTGAGGGTAATGCTACTCAGTGCTAGAAGTCTAAACCTCAAAATGCATTCACTTGAGGCACTCCTTAAAATGGAGAACATCGACATCTGTGCAGTGACAGAGACCTTTTTCAAGGCTCCAGAGAGCACCCCTGCATTACCAGGCTATAATTCATACCACACCTTTCAGCCACCTAACCTGGACCAAAACAATAAAGGCGGAGGCGTGTCCATATTCATTAAGGATATCCACACCTCTAGGCTAGTTTTTCAGCATAATGTATCTGAGATTATCCAAGTGCAACTAACTCTGGGCAAGACTGCAATCCAAATTGTTACTCGCTACAGATCCCCCACCATGCCACAGGATTCCCACTTTTCATTTCTTGATACACTGGAAAATATTAGGGTACAACCCAACACCCTCATAATGGGCAATTTCAACTACCCCACCATTAACTGGGAAAACTAGTCATGTACCAACACTTTTGCTCAATGTTTTCCTGGAATTCATAAATTCCAGTGCCTTGGATTAACTTATCCGCACCCCCACCAGGGGAGGCAATATCCTAGACCGGGTCATTACCAACATGGGCAACCAGTGTTCCACACCAGAGGTCAGTTCCTCATTGGTCAGATCCGACCACAAGCTAATCACCCTAGACATCCACATCCCACCCCAACCCTATTAGGGAAACCACCGTAAAACATTTCTCCAAAGCCAACTTCATGCTTCTTAAGATAGAAGTAGTAAACTTCACGACACCCATGCAGATGGACAATAGTGGTATAACTATTGAATCTTACACAAATGCACTTTAAAAGCAATTACACAAGTGCATGGGTCCTGCTATCCATAACAGAACCAAGATGCTATCCTCCAAAAAAGGAAGTCAATCAGGTGGTCCCTTGCCATAAGCAAACTCTACAACAGAAGAAAGAAACTGTTGCAAAAAGAGTAAATTCCCATGACTGGAGGATCTCCCTAGTCAGCCTCAGTAAGAAGCTGAGATCCTTCATAAAATCCTCCAAAGCTAGTTACGAAAACAAATTTACCACTGATTCTAAAGACAACCACAAAGCATTCTATAGCTATGTCAAGAATCTCAATGGCAACACTCAGATCAGCTCTGAGTTACAGAACAATGGCACTAAATATACAGAACCAACTGATATTGCCAACATCCTGGCAGATAGGTTCAGTGCTAACTTTACCCCTCTCTCACCCCCTAAAGGGTCCATCTCTATAATGGAAGAATACAAAGTCCCTGTAATCATGGCTGCACAGGAGAAAACCACACTCTCCAAAGCCAAGAACACAGCATCCATGGGACCTGACAACATCCCAGGTTGCTTTCTACATGAACCATAGAATGAACTGGCACCCCACCTAAGCACCATGTTCAGTCATAGCCTTACCTCAGGCTTTGTCCCCACAGAATGGTGCACAGCGATGGTTATTCCACTCCACAAAGGGGGAGCCACCACAGACCCCGGGAACTACCACCCCATTAGCCTAATGAGCCTGGTCTGCAAGGCCATGGCATGTATCATCATGGAACTTTTAAACAAAAACATTGGAAATCTCCAAAGTCTAGACCCCACCCAGTTTGGGTTTGTAAAAGGCAGATCATGTCTCCTAAACCTGATAGACTTCTTTGAAGCAGTCACCAAAGCCGTAGATGAGAGTAAGGTGGTTCACACAGCCTATCTAGATCTCGCCAAGGCTTTTGACACCATCCTCCACTCTGGAATTATAGATAAACTCACTAAACTAGGTATAAATCCAGCGTTTATATCACATTATCGAAAGATGAAAATAGCGAACGCTATTTCATTGAACCTAAAGTATCTTAAACCACATAATATTGAACATTCAGAACAGCAAATGTTTTCCTTGGGAAAAAAATTCACTATTCCAAAACACATACACACAACACAAGCACACCTAAAAAACATCAATCCACACACATACACTTATAATCCTACAACTAACCCTACACTAAACTGTACATACACTATCTATCCACTTACCTTAACCCAAACCCTAACCATAAGGTTCGTCACTATCGCACACTCACCTGACCCGCACCCTAACCCTAACTCACTTAACCCGCCCCAACCCTAATTCACTTAACCCGTGCCCCAACCCTATCTCGCCTAACCCGCGCCCTACCCCTAACTCCCCTAACCTGCACCCTAATCCTAACAACCACACAATCGCACACTTACCTGAACCTGACCCATAAATTTCCACCACAGCGCTGATAATAGCTAAGCCACAGAACTGGCCAACCAAATTCTTTCCCTAGGAAAGAATTCAGTGTTCTGCAGCTTCGCTATTTTTAGCGTTCGCTCAAAACGGGTCAATATTAGAACATTCGAAGTTTTAAAACTTTGATGTTTTAATATAGACCCATAAATCCCTATGTCACCAGATGGGTTGCCAACTGATTCACTGATAGAACCCACACTGTGAAAGTAGCAGACTGCAAATCCAACTTCAGACCTGCAACAAGTGAAGTACCACAGGGTTCAATCCTGGGTCCTCTCCTGTTTGATATCTACTTTTCTGAAGTACAGGCTAACACAGAAGGTCTTTGTCTAATGAAGTTCGCAGATGACTGCAAACTAGGAGCAATAATCGAAACTCCTAATGATGGTGACATCCTTCAAAAGGGCCTCACAGAGACAGATGCCTGGTGTCAAAGCCATGGCCTCAAGCTCAATGCCAAAAAGTGCATTGTCATCCCCTTTCGTAAAAACTCTGTACCCATGAGCTACCAATAGGTGGTAGTCTACTTAACACCGAAAGTGTGATAAGAGACCATGCGGCACAGGTGGACAGTAATCTCTCCTTTGATAATCACATCACCACAGTAGTCAGGAATTCCTTCTATGTGGCACACCTCATCACAAAAGGTTTCTCATCCAGGAAAAAAGAGGTCATTGTTCCTCTCTACTCATCACTCATTTGACCCATTATAGAGTACAATGCCCATTTTGGTATGTATCTCACAAGACATCTACAACAGCTGGAAAGGCCACAGAAATACCTCACAAAGAGGATTACTGGCCTCAAACAGATGTCCTACGCAGACCGCCTCAAAAAACTCCAGCTTTACTCCATTGCATATCACCTCCTCAGAGGCAATCCCTGCCTAACATGCAATGTTATGTCAAACCCAGAGCTGTTGGACATGCTCCACTTAAAAAAATCCCAATCCCTCCGAGCTACACGCTCTAGGAACCTAAACCTTGTCACCACAATAAACCGAACATGCTGGAGGGATAGATTCCTGTCACAGAGACTTCCCATACTCTGGAACAAACTACCTATCTATATCAAACAAAGCTCCTCATTAGCACTCTTCAAGAAAAATTTTGATGATTGAATGGGAAATAGGAAATTCACCACAGGGATCACCTCTGGGGCTCTGCTCAACAGGGGCACAGGAAAATAATTTTCTTGGGTGGTGAAAGCCAGAGTACCTTTTAGGCTAGGCTTATATAGACCCTATGGTCAATAACCTAGAACCTATCTATGAACCTATGAACCTATGAACCACTGATATAAAGTGTTTTGGAAGAAATATCACAGTCAAGCACATATTTGGTAATGACAATGACCATAGTGAAAAGATACTGAGGCAATATAAAAAACTAGTACTTCTGTACCACTCATTCATCCAGTGGTTAACACCTTTGTTTGCTTGTGTGAAAATGAGGTCACCGAACTGAGACAAGGTGGACATCACAAACATTTTTGCAATCTAAGTAATGATGAATGCCAGGCATTGACTGATTTAATGAAAAGAAGAGACATAGTCATAAGACCTGCAGATAAAGGCGGAGCAATTTTGGTAATGAATAGCAACCATTATACTAGCAAGATGGACTGTATATTGAATGATAGTAGCACCTATAATAAAATAGACAGCAAGGCTGTGACGAGATTCATAAAGGAAATGTAGGATATTCTATATGACAAACTGATGACTCGAAGTATCACTCAGGAACAGTATAATTTTTTTGATGTTATGAATCCAATGATTCCAACTATAAGTGGTCTACCCAAGGTACACTAGAATGAGCAAGATCCACCTATGCATCCCATATTTGCAGGTAGAGGGTGGTCACTGAACCACTCTCTATCTTTGTGTAGGATGAATTGACACGATTGCTACCCAAAGCTAGAACTATATTACGTGATACACCTCAGTTTCTCAACCGCCTTTTTGAGGAGATAGGCACTAGAACTATGAAAGCCTATTACTTGTGACCATGGATATCTGTAGCCTCTTCACTGTAATACCAAATGATTTTGGCATTAAATGTATTAGAAAATGTGGCCGAGCAAATGATGTTGACACCTCCCTTATCTGTTGCCTATTAGAGCTAGTGCTTGAGAATATCTGCTTCTATGGAGATGTGTATTCTTGGCAAAAATGGGGCATTGCCATGGGTACCCCATGTACTAACAGCTACTCCAACTTAGTGTTAGCACAATGGGAAAATGAATGGGCGATAGACCCAAACAATATATGGAACACACAGCTGGCATCATATAACCATTTTGTGGATGACATTTTTATTATCTGGGAAGGGGATGAATGCAGTTTATGTAAATTCATTGCTTACTTGGAAAGTACCACTGACTTCCTTGAGTTTGAACTGAAAGTGTCAGCTAGAACTATAGATTTTTTGGATGTAAGATTGACGTTGGATACCACAAAAGGAATAGATACCAGCATCTTTAGAAAACCCACATGGCATAACCAAATGTTTCACCAGACCAGTATGCACCCAAGGCACATCTTCCACAACCTTGTCAAGAACCAGATAACGTGAGTGTCCAAATTATACACATGCACTAGTGATTATTTAGATGAACAGAAGAAATTAATCTCTGCTTTCACAAAAAGAGGTTACAAAAGGAATAAAATACATATGGACCATGATGAAGCAATGGCAATAAGCAAGAGTAGAGGATGTCCCTACTACTCACAAGATTATTATAGCTCAATGACTGCACCTAGACAACTAACTAATCGATTGAGGTGTACTCTAACCTATAGTTCCTGATAATGCCTGTGTAAGTGGGATAACAAAGAAGTATTGGCCAATTCTGACTTCCGATCCATAAATCAGGAATGTAGTGGGTGATTCCCCCAGTTTCTCCTATAATAACAGAAAAAAATTAAAAAGGCTGCTATGTCAAAATGATGCCTTTGGTAGTAGACAAAATCCAGGTGATTCATCTGATGCATGGAAAGGGTCATGGATATGTGTTTTTTGTAAAGCTTGCCCATATATGTGCAACAAAAATGTTTTTGTACATCCAGTCACAGGACTCAAATACTTTTTTCATGAAAGGGCTACTTGTAGGAGTGCCAATATTATTTATATATCCACTTGCATGTGCTGTCCAGCCTACTATGTAGGCAAAACTAACAGACCTTTTAAAGAATGAATTCTACGCCATCTATCTGATATTCACAATAGTGTTGAGACTAACGCTTTATATGAGCATATTAAAAACAACAAAACACATCATTTTCAATTAATGGCCATAAGCATGTTAAGAAAGAATTTGAGAAGGGGTGATATATGCAATAATACTGAACTACAAGAAACTAAATGGATTAAGAAATCAGAGCCGATCGTCCACCTGGTTTTAATGGTGTTATCCCTCTCAAGCCCATTTTAAAAGCAAGAGGCCTTACCAAGAAAATTAATTGATCTGATGGAACATGCTAACTGCTTTTTGGACTTTAGTAAATATGAGCCTTAAACTCTGTTGTTTTGCTTCTTTTCCTTTGAGTCATGCTATCACTTAGGAGTGTCTGTATCTTTGCTCCCCTTTGCTTCCATTGGGTGTTTGACTTCCAGCCTGTGCTTGTATTTGGCTGATTTTCTCTTATGACTATACAGAGTCATGTTTTATTTTCAATTAACAAACTAGCTTTTTGACTCAAATTCATTGGTTCTTTCTCTCTTATGATCATGAATAGTTATGACTTGACCCCTATTGGTGAATAAGCTTCCTGATATAAGATGATTGTTTTTTTTTTTCTTTCTGTGTTCTGAAAATGCTACTATGAAAGGTTTTGAGACTGGCATGTTTTTGATTGGAAGAAATAGTTTCTGACAGTCTCCTATTGTTTTTTTGATATGCTAAATAGTCGATTCAGTTTGATTAGCTCATTAGTCTAGCTTGTTTCTGGATTCCTGCTGATTGGTCCTTCTTCTTCTGTGGCTAGAAACTGTTATTATGAATTGCTTTGAGACTAGCATGCCTCTGACTGGAAGAAATAGCTTCTGATAGCTCCCAATTGGCCATTTTGTTATGCTAAATGGTTGTTTTATATGATAAGGTCATTGGTCTAGCTTGTTCCTGGAATTTTGTTGATTGGTCCTTCTTTTTCTGTGACTAGAAACTACTATTGTGAATGACTTTGAGACTGGCATGCCTGTAACTGGAAGAAATCGTTTATGTTAGCCTCCTATTTGTTATTTTGATACACTAAATAGTTGGTTTATATGATAAGCTCATTGGTTCAGCTTGTTCCTGGTTTTTGCTGATTGGCTATTTGTCTCATTTTAAGTAAACCACTAGTTAATGGGTGAGGATCTGAAGAAGTTTTTTTACTGAAAGTGTTATCCATCCTGAATCTTGTTTTATGCTACTTGGTTTTTTATCTGTTTGTATTAAAGAATCTGGCTTTTAACATGACAATTTTGTCTCACAATAGCCTTGGTGGTAAGTCTCATCTTTTCTCCTGCATTTCTCTACTTGTTGAGACCACCTTTGGTAATGTAGTGTTTTTGTTTTTATGTAATAATGCACAACAGGATAACATTTAAACAACTAACAATAAGAAAAGCTATGGAACTGTCAGAGAGAATAATATTTGAAACTGGGATGGACTGACAGAAAATTGTTGGAGTTTTAATAAATGTACTCATACATTGTATATACGGTTGATTATAGTTGGATATCAAGACAAATAACTTGTAAATATCATACCTCCCAACCTCTTAGCTTAAAAATCTGGGCAAAGTCTAACATATTGGTGAGCAAAGACATAAAAATAAAGATAAGATTTTAAATACTGCTCTTACAAAATTAAGAAGTTGCTAGAATAACATGATTTGTTTTAGCATGCATTTTTCTGAGGGATACAAAGTCTGAAACCCAAATGTAAGTCATTATTTAATGATCTCAACCCCCAATTATTTGCCAGCAAAACAAACATTTTATGAGGAAATACCAAAATAAATTGTGGTAAAAATCTGGACATTCTGCAAAAAAATGGTCAGTTCAGAGGAATGCTAGTTATAGTTCTTATGATAAGCAGCGTGTAGTCTCTAATGTTTATAATAAGAAATTAAATATATAAAATATTATAGTGTGCATACTGAACATGGTGTGCATACTGAACATGGTATCTTTGAAGCCGTGGTGGTACAACTGTAGCGTTGTTGCCTCACAACAACAGGTTCTCCTGTTTCTCCTGTTCAGTTCTCGGCTGGAGTGTTTTCTGTGTTGATTTTGCATGTCCTCCCCATGGTCGAGTGGCCTCCAAAAGACATGCATGAATGGGGGGGTCTTCGCTGAAGGTTGGGCATCGGGCTGGCAACTCAGCATCATTAAAAATCTACTGCCAATCATTAGCGGACCGGAGTTCCGCTGTGGTGACCCCAAACTGGGAAAAGCCAAAAAGACCAACAACTGAACATGGTATCTTTATTTATCAGGAATGACTCCCTTTTGAAATATCGGCATCTGTAATACTCATTAATGACAGACCAAAAAAAAAAAGACCGAAAATCTAGGAGAAGAGTGAATCTCAAACATTGTTCTTATAGGTTCATAGGTTAGTACTGGGCTATCTGCCCGAAGGCATATATTAGCCCAGCCACATTGTGCGGTATTCTCCGCCCCTTTAGTAGTTCTCTAGACCCTTGTACTAGCAGCTAGTACCCTTGGCCCCTATCTAGTAGTGCTGTTGGTGTGATTCTTGGTGTGAACTTTCTGTTACCCATCCACTCATCAAGGTTCCTCTTGAAGAGTGATAGTGAGGGGCTCAGTCTTATGTAGATCGGGACCCTGTTCCATAGTAAGGGAAGTCTCTGCGAAGGGAATTTATCCCTCCAGCAGGTTCTATTCATTGTTGTGTTGAGGTTTATATCCCTAGAGCATGTAGCTTGAGTAGATTTGGGTTTGCTAAGATGGAGCATGTTCAACAATTCTGGGTTGGACAGAGCTCTGTACGTTAGACAGAGATCACCTCTGAGAAAGCGGTATGCAACAGAGAACAGTCTTAGCTTTTTCAATCATGCTGCATAGGGCGACTGTTTGATGCCAGTAATCCTCTTGGTTAGGTACCTTTGTGGTCTCTCCAGCTGCTGGGGGATGTCTAGCCAGGTACATTCCAATTGGTGCATTGTACTCAATAATGGGTCTGATGAGGGAAGAGTAGAGGGGCACCATTACATCTTTAGATCTTGAAGCGAACCCTTTCGTGATCAGATGGGTCACATAGAAGGATTTTCTAACCACTTTGGCAACATGGTTATCAAAGGAAAGCTGACTATCTACTTGGGTCCCTAGATCCCTTATTTCTTCTTCAGATTTCAGGGGATTACCTCCTATGTTGTAGTTTGTGGGTACTTTGTTTTTTCCAAAGGGGATTACTACACATTTTTTTGCATTTAGCTTGAGACCATAGCTTTGACACCATGCATCAGTCTCATTTAGGCCCTTCTGGAGGATCTCCCTGTCAGCCGGAGACTCTATTATAGCATCCAGTTTGCAGTCGTCTGCAAACTTAGTCAGCCACAGCCCTTCCGTGCTTGCCTGTACTTCTGAGAAGTATATGCCAAACAGGAGGGGCCCCAGGACAGAGCCCTGAGGCACACCGCTCATTACTGGTCTGGATTCGGACATAGACTTTATGGGATCTGTCTGAAAGCCAGTTTGCGATCCATCTTGTGACATCAGGGTTTATGCCCAGGCTGGTGAGCTTATCAATAATACCTGAATGGGGAATGGTGTCAAATGCTTTAGCAAGGTCAAGGTAAGCTGTGTGTACCTCCTTTCCCTTATCTATAGCCTGAGTAACTGTCTCAAAGAAATCCACCAGTTTCAGGAGGCATGATCTGCCCTTGACGAAGCCGAACTGTGTGGGGTCCAGCGACTGGAGGTTCCCAATCTCTCCATTTATGAGTTCCATAATGATTCGCTCCATAGAATTACAGATCAGACTGGTCAGGCTTATTGGTCAGTAGTTCCCAGGGTCAGTTGTGGCCCCACCCTCGTGTAGCGGGACCAACATTGCCGTGCGCCATTCTATGGGCACATATCCTGTGGAGAGGCTGAGACTGAACAGGGTATTAAGATGCGGAGTTAATTCCTTTTTTGTGTGTGTGTGTGTGTGTGTGTGTGTGTGTGTGTGTGTGTGTGTGTGTGTGTGTGTGTGTGTGTGTGTGTGTGTGTGTGTCTGTGTCTGTGTGTGTGTGTATGTGTGTGTGTGTGTGTGTGTGTGTGTGTGTGTGTGTGTGTGTGTGTGTGTGTGTGTGTGTGTGTGTGTGTGTGTGCGTGTGTGTGTGTGTGTGTGTGTGTGTGTTTGTGTGTGTGTGTGAGGTGAGTTGGGATGACTATCATCTCTCTACACACCCCTAATGTGCAGAGTCTGCACCACTGGATATAGGGACCCATTAGCCACCAGGGAAATTTCTTTCTCATGCCTGAGCAGCACTTAACCAGTAAGAGGATCATGGGATAGGGGACCCATTTGTCATCAAAGAGAACTCTATTACTTCAACCTCAGCAAAACAGACACATAAAGTGGGTCAGGGGAAACTAGACACAGGGAGAATTCTTCACTATCATAACAAGTACACCAGATGTGGGTTGGGGAACACTAGGCACCATGGATTATGTTTACTTTACTTGCCTTAATAGCACTTAATGGAATAGGGGAAACACTAGATACCAAAGATTTATTTTAAAACTACACAAATGAAAAAAATAGATGGGGGATGCGATTTGAACTATACATTCATGATGCAAGAAAGAAGGCGATTTTTAATATAGACTGAATGCCTGCAACATGTCATGACATACAAGTGAGAGAGACAGGAAATATTAGACATATCTCTCAACCACATAAACGGTTTAAACTCCAGCTTGCATCTACTGAAGAATATGAAGCATGAAACTTGAATGTTTGGCATTAAAGACTCACCATAATCATCTGTGAATTACCTGTGCAGGGGAATAGGAGAAATTGTGGACATTCTAACAAAATGGACAGGTATTGGGTATGTAATGTGTGTACACGTGTTTGTGGTTTACTAGGTGCTTATGTGTATAGCAGAGTGACTGTACTTATACAATGTAGCTGTTAACTACCATGGGAAGTGCTGATTGTATTTTGCAGTAGTTAACTGTGATTCGTTAACATGCAAATTAACTGATAATGATGTATTTCTTCATTGCAGCTAATATGTCTGTGAATCACAGCATGTTCTTTATGAATCCCTAAGAATATGCTCATTAACAAATTCATAAAAAGGATCAGTGAGTCAGCCTTGGACAGAAGCAATAGGCTTTACTAGGAGCAAACGTGTGTCTGTATAGACTTTAAGAAAATCATATTCTTAGACATAATATGGGGTATAACACTCCTGCAGGGAAGCATACTCATTACTTTTAAAGCTATTTTAAAAGATTGCAAGTCAGCCCACTATGTGGCTAGATTCCATAAGAAAGCTGTGCACAGAGGAGCATGCTAAGCAACAGATACTCCAAACAGACAGCATTGACAATGCCATAAAAAATTAGGCAGATAGCATGTATGCTAATGCCGAAGAGCATATTAAAAGAGCGGCATGTGTTTGCGCAAATAGAAATAAAGTGAGGCAACTGTCATCAATGGGATATACCATTAGATTTTCTGCAATATATGGACGAGATATCCAAAAGATTTTTTAAAAAAGTCTATATTAGCAAAAAATGCTTAATAATAAAGATCAGTAGAGAAGCAGATTGTTGGTGGAAGTGCTGCTGGCCATGATAGAAGATAACATGGAAAAGTGACGAGTGTCTAGAACATGGTCAACATGTCAGAGGGTCAGTCTACAGTTAAGCCATCTCTCAGATCAGAACATCATAGATATAGGCTAGACAGAGAGTTGATGCAAACTGTTTCTCGAATGTGTACATCCCACATGTCACCACATTGTCTATGGCATAACCTTGCCCACTAAGGTATATCTATATCTTGGTGTATTGGTCATAGCATATTCCAGCAATACATGGAAGATATCCTAGGATTGTCCCATACAAATGTATGTCAAATTTTAGATAATTACCTTGCAATCATTTGCTACAGTGCACAGTATTATGCAGTGCACATTTGCTACAGTGCAAGTGTTTAAGTGTCTGTGGAATCAGACAGAGGTAGTGCCATACATATCCACAATGGGTTGTTCAAGTCACAGCAGTCATCATTACTACAGTCTGAGACAGACACACCAGCACAGTGGAAGGTAAAAAATGCTAATGTGGTCAAGGATGTCAACACTGCTGGACACCGTCACATATATGCACATCTCTGGCAGGAGAGCAGCTGTGATGGTCCTGTGGCAGTACAGGCATGTCATCATTACTCCTTGAGGAGTAGTCAACCCTGTGGGTATATCAGTGTTGTAGAGAGGGAGGAAGGCTACATACAATCTGTGTTGTATTAGCGCTGCTACTGATGACTCTCACTATGAGATGTCCACTGGGCAGAGTAATGAAACCAGTTGCTATGATATATCTATGGTGATGCAGTCATCTACCTTAGGTGAGTGAGCAAAAAGTCTAGATAGTCACTATATGGCATGTGCAGAACCCTGAATTTGCACATTTTGTGCTTAAAAGGTCTGGTCTGTACTCCAAACAAATGTCTGCAATATACATCATATCATCAGCAATGGTGACCATAACTTCTGCAGGGCACTTTTTCAAACTTACAGTACACCTCCACAGGCAGATACCAGCGTGGCTCAATGTTAAACTGTAAAGTCACTACTGTTGAAGATAAAACCACACTGGAAGAAGAAAAAGATGCAGCCTTCAATAAGACCTCAATAGGTCCTGTAAATCCTTTATTTGGACAAAACGACAAAGCAACGAGGCAACAAGCTAGCTTGTTGCCTCGTTGCTTTGTCGTTTTGTCCAAATAAAGGATTTACAGGACCTATTGAGGTCTTATTGAAGGCTGCATCTTTTTTCTTCTTCCAGTGTGGTTTTATCTTCAACAGTAGTGACTTTACAGTTTAACGTTGAGCCACGCTGGTATCTGCCTGTGGAGGTGTACTGTTACTTGGTTTGTGTTTCTTACTTGTTTATCACTTTTTCAAAGTTATCAATTAGTGCACCCAGTTGCTGAGTAACATAGTGTCTGGATAGCACAAGAGCATTGTGTGTAGTTTGTATGCATTAATGCAGATGTTTATGTGTCTGTAACAGCAGGAGGACACTTATGAGATTAGTTCATGTGTATGTGCAAGCTACTATCATGCACATCTGTGTACCACTCATGTCTGCTGGCATTGTATAGCCCCATCAGTGATACTTCCATGTTGTGACCACTGGTTATGCTCTACGGGCTCATACACACCCAACAAGATATCAACATCATTATGTGCAATTTGATGACAGGTGAGCATGCAGTGGTGTTGTTGTCTGTGACCATTGCAGACAAGGATATATGCACATCCTCATCCTCCACTGTGTCCCATGTACTGTGTCCATTACTAAATGTATCACAACCATTATCACATGTATAAAGGTCAGGAGAAGATGCTGATATCTAGGATGAAAATTTAAGTTGTTAATGCCAAAGCCTTTGGCAAAACATCACTTTTCTAAATAAAACAATAACAAGTATAAGCAAAACAGACAATGGAATTCAATGGAATTCAGCTTATGGCCATCACCATCACCAGTTTCATAAAGAAGTCAAAATCCCATAAAGAAAGGAAGGTCAACTGCCAGCCTGCCCAAGGTGGGTGTATCTGCAGTACAAACATGTGTAGCTGTACCTCACCTAGTCTACCCTCTGTAGTTGTATTTTACCTTGTCTACCCTCCTCAGATGTGTGTTCTGTAAATGAACAGCTGCTTCATGTAAATATTGCATTGTATACCTGGCCTAGCCAGTGAGTGAGACTGACATCCTGTGGCATATACACAGCAACCACATTACCATACCTGGACGATGTGGTATACCATACCCACTCTGTGAATATGGCAATCACCACCTTGATTTCAGATGGACATCAGAAGTTTCTTTGTATCACTCACTGGTGATAGTAGACACTCATCACTTATGACCTCATGCTGTTGAACCAAATGTTGTTCACACTGTGGACTATGGTCTATCATACCAGTTAGCTGAAGGTGACAGGTGCACATGCTCCTATTATGACACCCAACACCACTGAGATAATTGACAATGTCCTTTCTTATATAAAGGCACTGGAGTCTGTAACCATCAGTGGCCCATCAGTCCCTGGCCAAGGATTAGCAATGCCTCAATGAATATGTCATTCTTTCTGGGTGAGACAATATCCTGACTTGGCCCTGACATATGAAATAGCCAACAATAACATGCCCACAGTGGTGGAAATGAACATATTCTTGAATGCCACTGCAGTGTAACACACCCAATATTGATGGGCAATCCGTGTGCAAACTTAATACATGCCAGTACATAACATGATTTAATGTGTGCATGCCAAAATTATATCCCTGTGTAAATAGACACTGACCTCAGAATGCTCCATATGTTGTGGAGGCAACCTGAACATCAGATAAGTGTGTAGATGTCCTGTATGTGAAGTGATGCAGCCAAGCATTAGATAGGTAATATGCACATAGTGGGAAAAGCTTAATTTGTGCTGAGATATAACAGTGGGACACCAATACCCAAAGAATATAACTGTATTGAAATCCATAACCATAGCAAATGTCTAGCTCGTAACAAAGTATATATTAAGTACACAAGCATTAACTATGTGATGGTCAGCACAGCATGCAGCATAGTAATATATGTTTGTCATTCAGTAAAACTGAATATCAGAATGGTAGCAAAGTAAGTGAAGCCTGATCAGTAATACTGGCAAAAGAAGCACTAATATATGCATACCAATATAGTGGTCAGGAACACAGAGCAGCAGATGGCATCACATGTACTGATGGGATAACCTGTGGGTGAATTATGGTAGTAGAAAGCACTACACACACACACACACACACACACACACACACACACACACACACACACACACACACACACACACACACACACACACAAATATTGCATTTTGCAGTTGCAGATGGCAATACACACATGAGAATGAAATGAATGTGAATGCCTGCCAATACTCTACACAGTTACAGATCATGGGATTGGGAGGGTGGCCTAATGGTTAAGGTGTTTGCCTTACTAACACAAGGTGCAGGGTTTGAGTCTCACAAGGGATAATTGGCTAGGCTTAAAATGGCTCATAAGGGCAATTAGCTTAGTACTAATCGATGAACCTATGAACCTATAAAGGCAGTGATGCATCTGATAGTGTATGTACATAGCCTTCTGAAAAGGCATGACAGAGCAGATCTATGCAGATGTGGTGCACAGTGCTCTGAGAAGACATGGCAGAATAGATCTATGCAGATGTAGTACATAGTGCTCCACGAAGGCATGACAGAACAGATCTATGCAGATGCAGATGTCAAACAGCATAGCAACTGAAATGAGAAGACTCTACACACTTTGCACAGTTAAAAATACTAAGGATCCACCATGTCACCATAATTAAAACATTGACTTGCTGCATTAAATTAAAGTGGGTGTAAATAATTGTGGATGCTCTAAACATGCAGAAGCTATTGAGTAAGAGTAACATGTTTGTATAACCTGAAAGACTTAACAAAATGTGATAATAACAATGAATTCTGGCAGCAAAAAGGAGACAGAACAATTGTCATTGGTTGTAAGTAGCAGATCATTGTCTGGCATAATTAAAATCCATGTTACACAAATCCATATTAATGAGGCTTATTATCAAAGAATGTTGTGGAATCTCATTATTTAATAGCAAAGCAAGATACCCCCATGTTTTGTTTCATCTCTTGTGTTGTCTTGGCTGTGGCAGAAATCTTGAGTGTGTGTTGATACCGTCTGTATTATACCAATATCACAGTTAGTGTTGATGATTTCCCACAATCTGTAGTCCTCCAGACAGTTGTTTGGACACAGTACGTGTATGTCATTCTTGATGTCGTTGACTTCAATAATGGACAGGAAAGGCCTAGCAGGCAACCCTGATGTACGGACCTGATCACTGCACCAGAGATATACATGACTTTACACATTTCACCATATTTATATGCCATGTAAGTTATCCAGTGGTCTACCCACTTTGTGATAAAGGTGTTTATGGCCACATCTCACAGTCTTGAGAGAATACCTCAGTGTGGATTTGTTTCACATGTCTTGGCCTGGTCACAGGATGATAGTGTTCTCATCATGCATGCCCTTAATTACTTCTTTCAGGACTTCTAACAGATGTTAAAAAACACAGATAGGTTCATAGGTTCATAGGTTGGCACTAGGCTATCGGCTCTAAGGCCTATGCAAGCCTAGCCATAACAATTCCCTGGATATTTCTTCCCACAATATTTACTTCTCTGGGCCCCTGTCTAGCAGGGTGACTGACATGATCCCTGGGGTGAATTTCCTATCTTCCATCCAATCATCAAGGTTCCTTTTGAAGAGGGCCAATGAGGCACTCTGCTTGACATGTATGGGCAGTCTATTCCAGAGTATGGGGAGTCTCTGGGTCAGGAACCTATCCCTCCAGCATGTTTTGTTCATTGTGATGATAAGGTTTAGATCCCTGGAGCATGTGGCTCTGAGAGATTGGGATTTCTTTAAGTGGAGCATGTCCAACAGCTCAGGGTTTGACATGGCCTTGTATGTTAAGCAGAGATCGCCTCTGAGTAGATGATATGCCACAGAGTATAGCTGGAGTTTTTTTAGACGGTCAGCATATGGCATCTGCTTTAGGGCTATGATTCTTTTATTGAGGTATTTCTGTGGCCTTTCCAGCTGTTGCAGATGTCTTGTGAGGTGCATACCAAATGGGGCATTATACTCTATAATGGGTCTAATGAGGGATGAGTACAGTGGGACAATGACCTCCTTTTTTCTGGATGAAAAGCCCTTAGTGATGAGGTGTGCCACATAGAAGGATTTCCTGACTGTTGTGGTGATGTGGTTGTCAAAAGTGAGACCATTGTCCACCTGTGTCCCTAAGTCTCTCATCACAGAGATGTAGCATTAACAACTCACACATGTCTGTTGCAGACAAATGGGATATTAGTAGTGCCCATAAACAAAAGGCCCATGATTTCTCAGCAAGAAAATACAGGCCCTATGAAATATGCCATAATGTATGTGGCTAGACTGACAGCTCTGTCACTGTAATCTATATTGTAATAGATGAGGTGACTTGTACCTGGCCCACATACTAGTCTTTGACCCTGCCCTGATGAGAATATTGCACATCTGCTAATCAGATATAGATTATGCCATCAGCAGTGTCTGGTGAGGATTAAAGGGTAACAGCAGTGTCCCACATGCTGGTGTAAAATGATCTCTCTCTAATGTCAACCATGTGCATAAACAGCCCAAGTTTCCTGCAGTGAGAACAGAACCTCTACCTATCTAAATACATAGGCTTGAGAACAGAGCACTTTACATAAGTGCCACAGCACAAGTCTGATTTTTGCAAGGACGTACAACAACTTATGATGGATGACATCAGCACTAGATGTTGCAGAGAAGATGTTGGGTGGCCCGAATGACATGGATGTGTGGGGATGTCCAAGTGTCAAAATATAGTTGATCCATGGGATTGGAGTGGTAACTTTTGGATACACACTTATGATCCTCTTGCTAAACAGACATGCACCTCTCAGTCGACTGTAGTGAAAACAGAACTCCTACCTATCTAGGGTACACAGTCTAGAGAGCACAGTACTTTATGCAAGCACCACAGCACAAGTCTGACTTCTACAAGGCTGCAGGACAACTTATGGTGGATGACATCAGCACTGGATGTTGCAGAGAAGATGTTGGGAGACCTGCATGAAATGAATGTGTAGGCATATGCAAGTGTCAAAATATTGTCAATCCATGGGATTGGTGTGGTAACTGTTGAATACACATTTATGCTCCTTTGGCTAGATAAACACACACACACCTCCCAGCTGACTTCAGTGAGAACAGATCCCCCACCTATCTAGGGTATATAGACTAGAGAGCACTGTACTTTATGCAAGTGCCACAGCATAGATCTGACTTTTGTAAGGCTGCAGGACAACTTATAGAGGATGACATCAGCACTGGCTGTTGCAGAGAAGATGTTGGGAAGCCTGCATGAAATGGATATGTAGGCATGTGCAAGTGTAAAGATACTTCAAGTTCTTCATGTTACCGGACTGATGAGTATGCAATGAGTAAAAAGTGGTGGTTCTGTTCCAATGTGAATGTATAGTTTAAGAGACAGCTTTACAACCTATATGCAAACAGGTATCCACATTACTATGAGTATTTGAAAATCTGAATGTGCATTGTCATTCTAAAGAGATGTATGGTATACCACACACCATTTGTTATTAATTTATGTAGTGTAGTTCATATATTTGTCAACAAGCACTGAGAGACCAGGGTTGCAGAGCATCGGGGAAGGTAACACATGGCTGCATTGCAAATATGTGACATATTCTCATATAGGATCTTCATTTTGTTATGTTTCCATGTGTAGTTTTATGACATGAAGACTAAATGGACAGTAAACAGAACTAATACATGCTATTATTTACTTTGCATAGTGCAACAGCAAGCAGAGAGTTTGCATGATGGTTGGCAAATTCTTTTCACATGGGAGATACACATTTGTACTGCTTTCCCTGCTTGTGCAGTTAATCAGTGCTGAAACATGAGACTCATTGCTAAAATTAGAAGAGTTAGTATTGAGTGTATGAAACATACTTGCTGCTTAGTTGACTCTGTGGCAGCAGGTATCAGTGCATTTACTCATTCCTGTTTGAGCCCAGATGATGCAAAGTTTGAATCCAGGTGTATGCAATACTTTTAAATAAGTAGTGATAATGCAAATGTAATTTTACTTTACTCTACCTTCACAATGTGTTAGTGTAGTTTGACTTAGCACAGCATGTTTAATTGGTATTGCATGGAGGTAACAGCACCAAAGAAAAGCCGTTGACCATCACTTGGCATTGGTGCACAATGCTAAACTCCAAGCAAAGAAAGAGACTAAAAAGTAAAGGGCGCCATTGTTTTTTTTTTTTTTTTTTTTTTTTTTTTAGTACTTATGTGACTTCTGTGTGATTCTCTTTTTTGACCAGATTATAAGTGTTAAAAATGAGGTAGGAAAATGGTGAAATGGGGGACAAGCAGGGGAAGAACAAAGGGAAAGCAAAATATGAATGTGCAGGAGGGAGGTAGGAAAGAACCATAGCTATCCATTTCTTTAACAGTGTAAACTGAAAATATGTACAAAATATTAGCTGAATTTTATTTATTTTATTTATTTATTTATTTATTTATTGACATTTGTTGACCGGGTTAGTCCAACTGGGATTTTGTCCCATTTTCAGTGGAGACCCGAGGAGAAAAGCTCTAGAATAGTACAATAAAAATATTACATTAGTATACAAGCACAGCAAACAGTAGTATACAAGCACAGCAAACTAGTCTTAAAATAGTAACACAATATACAAAACAACTTCAACAACAGTTATATGACAGTACAAGGCTTTTTTTTTTTTTTCGCTATGTAACTGTACTAGTGGGGATAGACAGAGTGATTCCTAAGTGGGGGGAGGAGAGAAATTATGTTGGGTCATAGCAGGGGCAAATTTTGTAATTGACTAAATGAGTCTTTAGTTTATTTTTAAATAGTGGGGTGTGAGAGATTGAGCGAATGTCAAGGAGTAGTTTGTTCCAGGCTTGGGTCACAGAGTGTTTGTAGAGTAGCTTACCTACTGACTTGTTTGGGTGGTAAATTTCAAGCAATTGTTGATTAGAGGTGCAGAGGGGTCGAGATGGGGTGTAGACAGAGACAAGGAGAGATAGGGATGGACAGTTGGATGGTTTAAAGAGCATAGAGTGCAACATGTGAAATTGATAGAGATGTAGTAGTTGTGGGAGTTCTAGCCATTGTAGAGACTTCAAAGCAATACAGTGGTGTGTGTTGTTTGGGGAGTTGGTGATGACTCTGGCTATTTTGTGGTAGGATTGTTGGAGTTTACTCAGGGTAGTTTTTTGGATATTTGTAAGAACTGGGGCTGCATAGAGGAGTGAGGAGGAGGAGAAGTGCTTGTCCTAGGGTGAGTCTAGCTTCGGGACTGAGATACTTTTTGTTTCGGTATAACAGACCTAACTTCTGATGTGTTTTCTTTATACATTACTGTAAGTGTTGATTGAATTTTAAGTCATCGTCGATAATGATTCCAAGGAGTTTTGTGTGGGTGTCAGGTGTGATAGTTGTGTTATTGAGAGACTTAATGACAAAGGAGCGTTTGAACTGTCACTTCCAGAAAGAGGGGTAACAACAATGCAATTATGTTGTATAGCCAATTGGACTGAATCAAGTGTATCAAGAAGGCACATGTGCAAAATGGAGAGCTATTTATGAGATGATTTTTTATTGAGGGGGGGGGCATGTGTCTTTATTTATTTTTTTAACTTTAGTAAGAGACACAAGGACTGAGATGGACACAAAAGGTTGGAGGACACCATGATACTGGGGTGAAGGAGGAAACAACACAAGCTCATGTCTGTCAAACACGGAGACAGTGAGAAATTAGTCTTCACCCATAGAACTTTTATCACTGTCCCCTTACTCCACTGGCTGCTAGAGTGCTTGACATCTTCTCCACCTATGGACCATGAGGGAGAGCAGTCCGTCCATCCAGTGTAATGGTGGTGTGCATGATGCTACACTCCAACCCTGGCTTCTCATGGTGGGTGATGAAATCCCAACTTCTGCTACTACTCCCAGAGGGTACCATAGCACCAGCTGCCAGGGTAGTGCGACATGAGGGCACAGGTAGTACAGAGGCAGCAGAGACAGTACTCACAGATTGGGTCCCAGATATGTAGGCCATCGGTGCTGGAGCTGGTTTAGTGGAGGCAGGCTGACCCACTGGGGTTAGCCTAACTCTCTGCGCTGTGAAGTATTTAGTGATTTGTTACAGATGGATGACATGAAGACATGTTGATGGCATATAATACAAAATAAAAAAAAAAGAGATAAGGGTTGGGTTGAGAGAAGAAAAACAGATAAAATGAGTACCATCATATGTGACATACAATGCACTATCACTATTATACAACTATTTTATCTAAAGTATTATATTTAAGTATATGTTCTAACAACTACAAACGATAATTATGGATCACTCAAAGTAATCCTTGCAAAGTTTATATATTGCACATATGCTTGGTCCAGTTATACAGATTACAGTTAACACCAGGGTATTTATGCTACTTTTTTAGATTTTAATTTATGTAATATTATTAGAGAATTGCAGTATTGTATAGTTGTTATTGTGGTATGTGAACCCTCAATGTCTGACTGACGTCTTACACTTGAGTCCTAAAGTTGGCTTGTGCTACAGACTTATGCATGCATACTTGGTTTTACAGTTAGGATATGCATGCTTACTTTGCTTCTACTTCATAGTAAACAAAAAAAAATCTATCTTTAACTTTTAGAGGTACAATAATGCTTCTCTTGTGATGCATACATACCACTTGTTTCCCTCAATCTGTTCACATGATCAGCATGAGCCTGCTGATTCAATTCAATTTCAAGATTATCTGTGAAAAAAAGAAAGAAGAGGAGAGCATTAAACATACCAGTCTTGCCTATATTTAGCTTTCTATGTATTATAAAATTCTCTATATTAGTATACTTACACAACTGTGGGATGTCACTGGTTTGAAACTCATCCAACCACTGGTTGAGTGCATCCCTCTTGTACCTTTTTAGGTTGTTGAAATGGTGCTTACACTGTTTTCTAGTACATGGAAATCCAGTTGCACTGGATACAGCATTGACCAGACTATTCCAAACCTCACACTTTTACTGGCTGTCAGAATAGTCCCCCTGCAGAAGCCTTTGGCTGTGGCACTTTACCAAGAGTCCACTAAATATCCTGGACTCCTGAACACCCCACGCTAAATTCCCACTAATGCCAGACACATCTAATACCATAGGTAGGGCAATGGCAAATAATTCAAGTTATCACATTTACTGCTAGTGCGCAAACCCAAGAAATTATGCCAACCATGTATTTGCAGTGTTAAGCAGAGAGGAACAGTGCCAAGCAGGGAGGAAAGTGGAAGGTTAATCTGACACTTGACATTAGATTGAGGTGCGTCTGCTGCTGTAATTGTTAGGTGATTTAACTTTGCAAACCTGTACTGAGGGCATAAATTTCATGACCTGACACATTTTTGGTATGGCTTTATACACTGATAAAACTGATTTTTACAGTGAGGGATTCAAACTTATTCAAAAGGAACAAAACATATTCTTCCACAGTGGTGATTTACTATCATTGCCACAGAAGAAGTGCTTTTCTGATATATAGCCATGAATCACTCATAAATACCAATGACAGTCTGAGGTGTTAGCCATGTATGTGTGTGACCTGGGAAGCTCCTTGTATACAGATTTATTTGTGTTTGTGTCTTATTTAAGTGTGAAGGCTATCCAAGTTCAGAGAGCAGAATTATATTTGCAGAAACGTAGTAGACAGTATGCCCTCAGTCATACATTTGAATCTTCAAACCACAGTAAGAGTGTCTTATCCCTTATAGATATGATTCATATCACCTCCACTATTTATAATTATGTATAAAGTGCTTTAAGTGAGACTGAATATAATGTGAAATGGAATAACAGTAAAAATATTTGGAATTTCCTTTATTAGAACTCAGGACTACGTATATGGAAGCCCTATAATTATACCTGTTGCCACACAGCTATTGAAGAAACACTTGTATATTTTCCTATTCATTACTATAAACTGGACTGTCACAACAGTAAAAATATGCTGCATTTCCTGTATTTGAACCCAGGCCACTTACATTACAGCCCTGTACTTACACCTGCTGCCGAAGGAGCATTTAAATCACAGTTCCCTACCTCCCTATTCATTCTTAAGTTCCGTGTGTTAACTACCATGCAATGCAGCTTCAGATGTCTGCACAGTGCCCAACAGAATTAATAGAATGTATCCATTTTAAATTGTTGACTGTCTGTGTCCTCTCTGCAGGTGTTCGATGGCTGCAGGTGTTGGGAAAGCTTGCTAACCACCGCTCAGTTTTACTTAGTGGCTTTGCACGATGGAAAGCAAAAATTACAACACTGTCTATGCCCTGTCTGCAGGTGTTCTTTACCCTTCCTGTGTGGGCCACTAGTTCAGGTTTGTGCACTGATAGGCATCATGCAAACGAAATAAGCACAGCTAAACATGACATTCATTGTGTTTCTCCATTTTCCTTGTTTATGCTGAACCATGCACCGTGCAAACACTGGCATTTAAAAAAAGAGAAAATTAGTTGAAATGAAGAAAAGAAATCTATGAAATAAACACTACAAATTGATGTCGGTACACATGAAATAAATTTATTTAGGTCTGAATTTGAACTCTCACTCCAATTTATCTTCCAAACACAGTAAGGGTGTCTTATCCCTCTTTGCCCCACCAACAGCTTTGCAGCAGAGAACTGTAATCATTGTGCGTACAACCAACTGCAAAATTAGCCACAGTACTAACAAATCATATGACAGTTTGTGTATGTTTGTACCTATATGCCACCACATAATCCACACCCACTCACAACCCACCCTATATCCACTCATACACCACAAACCTGACTCCACCTTCCTCCTCTCAATATCCAGTCAACCTAATAGTCACTGTACCTCTCAACACTTTTGTTCTTTGCTAAACTCAGTACTCTAACCCACTTACCTCAACAATTGGCTCCCTCCTCGTCTAATTTAATAAAAACTTCCCAGTATCCTAAGCACTTACAAATGTTATTCTTGTACACATTCCCTCTCATATTGCTTTCTCTAGCCACTCATCTAACATCTTATCACAGTCAGCTAGCCAACACTATTCCCTCCCTTACCATTTCATTCACCCACCCACTCCACACGAAACCCATAGACTTTGAGATAGTGATAAACCTCTATACTACTGTCTGTATAGAACATTTTACATATAGGTATGCACATTCATATTCCACATCCAAAAATGTTCTCAAATATAATAAATTAATTAGAAAACTCTCAGACTCACTCTTATACTTAGTATCACATCTCAAAATTAGAGCTGACATTCACCCAAATCCTGGCCCCAAAATTGAACTACAAGAGCCCCTCAACTCCCCTACTTTACAGCCCCACAATATAACTAATAGGTCTGCTAAAGAATCAAACCCACTACTCCTTAACATGAATTTTAGGAGCATAGCCAATAAAATACAGGAATTCCATGCAACTCTTTCACACTACTCCCCTGATATTGTAGTACTAACAGAAACCTGTCTGAAACCAGAAATAACAACAAAATTCTACCCCCAGGTTATAACATACATAGGCTTGACAGAAAAAAACAAATGTGGAAGTAGAATAGGCATTATTTAGAAAAATAATCTCAAATTAGAACTTCTAGAACCAAGCGTCCCAGAATTCAATGATGTTGAGATGTTATTTTGCAAACTCAAAATAAACTCTAATAAATACTTAACCATTACAAGAATTTATATTCCTCCTAGCATTAACCTCACTTTAAATGAGAGATTCTCCACTGGACATCCTTAACATTTCCTGAAGAAACCATCATATTGGTGACTTTAACACCAATTACTTCTCCTGCAACTCAGAAAACCCCACAATTTTTTTTTTTAATCTGCATGGCTTCACCCAAGTAATACAATCTGCAACCAGAGTAGACAAAACCGCCAAAAGATAATATATTCTACAATGGATCTTGACAAACAAACCACCACATGCTTATTACTAGGCTGCCTCCCCTGACAGCATCAGTGACTACCTCCCAACCTACCTACTCAGACATCTTCATTCACCCAAAAATACTACCTATCAACAAATTTGTACCAAAAAAGGCTTTAACACTCAAACCTTCATTTCCCTCCTGCAGCTCTGTAAGTTGATTGCTTTAATATCACTTTCCTTAACATACTAAACAAACTAGCACCATGCAGAACTATAAGAGTAAAATCAAAGTATGCTCCTTGGCTAATACAAGATAGTAATCAACTACTTAAACTAAGAGATAAAGCCTGAGCACAATGGCATACCAATAAAACTCAGTTCAATGTAGAACACTACTGACAACTTAGAAATAAGAAACAAAGCCAAAACCCAGATCAAACAAGACAAAAAACATACTGTAGTCAAAAAAACACCATAACAACCCATAGAAATTCTGGTCCACCATAAAAAAACTCCTCCAGCCCAGCCAACCATTGGCACCAACCTCATCAATCATAATCCATAAAGAAAGCATAGAAATACAATTCAGCACTTACTTTAGTAATTTTATATTACCACTTACTATGTACAACAGCAATGCTCCCCTAACTATCCCAATTGCATCCAATGAAGCCAATAATACCTTCTTTTTCAAACCTATCCAAACCAATGCCATAAAATAAATTGCTCAGCAAGCTTAAACCTACAACCCTAGCAGTTGACAATTTACAGAATGCCTTAAACTAGCAGCTGATGCCATCTTCTATCCTAGTTCATCTGATTTACCACTCTGTCTCAGATCACTACATTCCCATAAGTTGGAAATTATCATATATCATCCCACTACATAACAGAGAGAACTGTACTGAAATCTTCAACTACAGACCAATAGCAATTCTATCTCCTCTAGCCAAAGTATTAGAAAAATGTATTCACACCCAACTCATGAGCTACCTTTTATCTAACAACCTCCTAACTAATACTCAGCACAGTTTCTACCCCAATCATAGTACCACAATTGCCCTTCTAAGATTTATAAATATAATCAATCAATACAGAAATTAAGGTAAACTAGTATCATCCATCTTCCTCGACTTGACCCAAGCTTTCAGTACCATCTCCCAGCAGAAACTCCTTACTGAACTCTCCACCCTAAAATTCAGTTACTCATCTCTTTCATGGTTCCAAAGCTACCTAACTTGCTAGGTCAATTCTAGGTCCTCTTCAGTATTTTTTACCAATAAACTTTACACTACAACCCACCTTGCCTCTACAGTTTAGTGCACAGATGACTCTACACTCATCTGAATTGCACTGACCCTACAGCCACTTGAAGAAATAACACAATTGTCTTTCTCAGCTGTGGGATCTGGGCTCTCAAACTCACAAATGATTCTTAACACAAACAAAACTAAATTATGCTCTTTGGACCCATAGAGTTTCAATCCTCATTTCATATCTATTCCTCCAATAACATCAAAATAGCTACAGTATCCCAAACAAAACTGCTAGGTGTTCTAATTGACAGTAATATGAAATTTGACAAACATCTTTCTCAGACCATGAAAAAACTGTATAAAATCATGAACACTAGAATCAAGCCATACCTCACCAACACTGCAAGAAAGGCAATTGCCACAACCAGCCTACTCTCTACTCTGCTATGTGCCTCCCCCTATTTTTATCAACCAAAAGAAAACAGATTTAGCAAAACTAGAAGCTTGCTACTACAAAACAGTCAAATTTGCAACACATTCCTCACTCAGATCCCACCACTGCTCTGCTTTACAACAACTCAGCTGGTTAGGACTAACCCACTACCTAACATATTAACATATACCTAGCTCATCACTGCCCACAGACTGATATACCAACCAGATAAATGCCCTGCTCTTGAAAATCAACTTCAACCCTATACCAACAACTGGGTCCTCCATTCTTCAAATAAATCTATACTTCAAATCATTAAACCCAACAATATCACTGGGGACACTCTCTCTTCAACTATGTCTCCAAAATGTGGAACACTATCTCTCAACCTATCTTAACTGCAGCTAACAACAAACATTAAAAAAAACTACTTAAGAGTCACCTGATTAACAACTGGCTTTACACATGTTCTAGTCCTGGCTAAATCCCATTCTTCTTTTATATTAGCTTCCCACCTTACATCCTTCCACCCTTAATGCCCATCATATGTAATTATATAATACTCTATACTCCCCTAATCTCCTCACCCCCCCACTAATAAACCATCTGCTACACAGAGCCAAGTATTTGGAATTCAGCAATTCTAATGAGTTCACACCTCATTTGCCTCTTCACCATGCGCACAGCCCTAAATCTATACCATAGAAAGGGAACCATGTAGCTAGGGAACCTGAAAGAAGACTTGTTTATATGGATAACACAGAAGAAGATATTACTTTGGGATATTTTTATACAGAAGTATACTGACCTTGATATGGTATGCTTGCATTTTCACTTTTATACTGCATATGCTGAAATGTCAGTAAGAAAAAAAACATATATATATATATATATATATATATATATATATATATATATATATATATATATATATATATATATATATATATATATATATATATATATACATATATATATATATATATATATATATATATATATATAGTTGCATTAGCAAACATAACTTTTATCTGCATGCATTTCTTAAAAGTGTACTAATGGCATGGGCTTGGTCCTGGTTGTCCTCATGAAGCGAGCTTGTTCAGCAGACATCAGTCACTTTCAGATAGCAGCAGTGCATCTGACCATGGGTGTGGATATGCCAGTGCAACTCCTGGTAGAGCTAGTTCTCATGGTCAGGTACAACAACGATGAACTGCTATCTGTAGCTTGCACGACTCACACCTGCCCGATATACCAAGACATCGAGCTATCACAGAGTTTGGCTGTGTTCCTGCAGACACTCACACACCAATTTCATCTGGAAGACCCATATAGACACACACCACAGTTATATGGTTCAGTCATGAAGGTTAAAGCTTATTTTGTCTCACTGGCCATTTCTTACTTTATCCAAATATCTGCCTTTTTCTCTTTCTTACTCACACACATTCACCAACCTTTTGTGTCAGCCTAGGCTTCCTGCCCCCTCCACAAAACACCCTGTGCAAGTGATGATAACTGTGCCATATCCTTGTTTTCTATCTTTTGGATTCAGGGATACATAACATTTGTTTCTGATGCTCAGGACACATAGCTGACTTAGTGCTTAGTATATCTGTGTTTGTGATGTTGTTTTGCTAATTGCACTTTTGACATATTTTGGTCTTAGAACATTAGTTGATAGAATCAAATATTTTTTGCATCAGTATTTTTAATAATCTTCTGAAGGCTGTGAAGTAAGAAATTTAAATCTGTGTCATTGCTTTCTAACTTCTCTCCTTAATGGTTTTCCAGTACAAAAGTATGAGGCCAAACTGAGGACATTCTGTGACTGTCAGTACTTTAGAGAGGTATGAATATGTGAATCTCTGATGCCTGAGCCCTACTACTTGATGGAGGACACATGTATTCATATATGTCTCTGCTGTCACATGTTAAAGCCATTTCTGTACAAATCACCCATCTTTTAATTTCTTACATTATCAAGTAACAACATGCAAGGATCTGCCATTCATTCATATTATTACACAATACACTCCAGATTCTTTCAATGCTGATAATGCTGATAATTCTTTAACAGTATTCTTATTAAAGCTTGCTTGCATCTTACAATCTCACCCATTCAGCTGTCTCCTGCAGCCCCCCTTTGATTTGAAGTCACCAGCCACCACTGCAAGGACGATTGGGATATACCAAACTGTTAAGCGAAGCATTAGTACAATTCTTTACACCACCAGATGTGCATTTAACAAAATGACTGATTGAATGACATTTGATGGACTCTGTCTGAAGGCTACAGTATATATCAAGGTACATGCCTTAACACTTATAAATGCATATTACTGTTCTGTTTGCAAATTATAGTATTGCAATATGGTAGTAAAATGACTCAGAATTTTTGCTGCATAGGTCTAAACTTACTGAGTTTTGCTGGATGCTAGCTGTTGTGCCTCAAACTTGGCCTGCGGAATGCAGTGACGCATAGCTGTGCTACAGCAGTACATATTCTATTAAACTAGTTCTACAGGCCTGTCTTCTAGTTGCAGCCCTGTTCATGGTTTGGAAAACCATTGTATATACAATCTAGATGTTTGATATGATGGAACATGTTACAGTAATTATTAATATTTGTGTGGCGCTGGCCTTGTTTGTGTCCATATTGCTTGACTATGGTCACTGCAGTGAAGCAAGGCCCAACTGTCATTCATACGTTGCTACATAACAAAAGCATTTGGCCAGAGCCCCATTATTTGTGGAGTGGTATCATTCTTAGCATTTGTGTCATCCTTTCTGGGTATATCAAAACTGTTAATGCATATCACTTGGCAGCCAATATGGAGAACCACACTTAGGCAAGAAACATGCCAGAGTATCAGGACTGTATTGGAAGATATAGTGCCAGAGTAGTGTTATCTCGGATGGCCATCCAGAACATAGCCCCATGGAACTTCCAACATCAGGAAAATTAGTAGTGCAGGTCCATGTTGCGCAGGTCCCCAGGACAGGGTATTAGCAAAACGGAACTGTATGGTTGTCATTTTTCTTATGTGCTTTACTATGTTGGCATGCAATGTACCAAAAAAAATGTTTTCTTTCCATACATTCCTATGTACTGAGGAGTGAAGATGCATACTGGCAACTGAATGGGAAATTAAGGGAATGTATTGTGGATGTGTTTCCATACCAGCATGGTAATGCCTAATGCCTACATTGTCAAACTATGTATTAATATATACTATGTATCATGATTTTATGGTTATAGTGCAGTATAATATACATTTGCATTTCATACATGACAGTTGCATTATATGCATCCTTCATTTTTCATTTTTATATAAATAATCATTGTATCTCTACTGGTGTCATGGATATGTACATATACTATGTCAGTGCATGCATTTCTATAATGTATGTCATTTACAGAAATGTATATTCCTGTAATAATATCTTATGACCTGCAGCTTGCAGATAAAATGCATGCAATAAAGTGTATGCCTGAATCCAGTCACCATATCTGCATGCACATGTAATGTATTACCAGCTATTATCAGCAGGTGAAAACAAACACAGCCAAGTCCTGAAACATCTATTCATTATATATTATATTTCATACTACAGCAATATAGGACAAGCAATCCTCTATATACAGATAATATTTTTACATGTAACTTGTACAAGGTGTCTTCCATGGGAATGTATGGACACACATGGAGACACATCAGAATATGACTTTATGTGATTTATAGACGATTGTTGGTTATGTGTACATATGTCTTCATGCATGAAGATATCATACAAATAATGGTTTCAAACAGAACAGGTGTATTGAGATGCCATAATCTCAGAAATAGATAAGGCTGTATTTATGGTAATATTCACATGTACATACTGGGACATCATTGTGCATACAATTGTAAATGTAATGTTATTGTATATATAGAGGCAGGTTCAAATTGTTCTATCATGTTGTGGATGGGAGGAATAATGGGATAGGGGTTATCCTGAAGGAACAGTATGCCATGAGTGTTTTGGAGGTGAAAAGACTGTCAGACAGAGTGATGTTTATGAAGCTGGAAATTGATGGTGTAATGATGAATGTTGTTAGTGCATATGCTCCGCAAGTTGGGTGTGTGATAGATGAGAAAGAAAAATTTTGGAGTGAGTTGGTTGAAGTAGTGATGACTGTACCTAAGCGTGAGAGAGTGGTGAATGGAGAAGATTTCAATGGCCATGTTGGTGAAATGAACAGAGGGGATGAGAAAGTGATGGGTAGGTATGGTGTTAAGGAAAGGAATGCAGAATGTAAGATGGTAGTGGATTTTGCAAAAAGGATGAACATGGCTGTGGTGAATACGTATTTTAACAAGAGGGAAGAGCATAGGGTGACATACAAGAGTGGTGGGAGATGCACACAGGTGGATTATATCCTATGTAGGAGGGCCAGTTTGAAGGAGATTGGAGACTGTAAAGTGGTGACTGGGGAAAGTGTAGTTAGGCAGCATAGAATGGTGGTCTGTAGAATGACATTGGTGATCACGAAGAGGAGGAGGAATGTGAGGGCAGCACCAAGGATCAAATGGTGGAAATTGAAAAAGGGTGATTGTGAGGTGGAGTTCAGAAAATAGTTAAGACAGGCACTGGGTGGCAGTGAAGAGTTACTGAACAACTGGGTAACTACAGCAGAGCTAGTAAGGGAAACTGCTAGAAAGGTGCTTGGTGTGACATCTGGACAGGGGAAGGAGGACAAGGAGACCTGGTAGTGGAATGAGGAAGTATAGGAGAGTATACAGAGAAAGAAATTGGCGAAGAAGAAGTGGGATTGTCAGAGAGATGAAGAAAGTAGACAGGAATATAAGGAGATGAGGTGCATGGCAAAGAAAGAGCTGGCAAAGGCTAATGATAAGGTGCATGGAGAGTTGTATGAAAGGATGGACACTAAAGAGGGAGAAAAGGACCTGTACCAATTAGCTAGACAGAGTGACCGAGCTAGGAAAGATGTGCAGCAGGTAAGGGTGATAAAGGATAATGAGGGAAATGTACTCACAAGCAAGGAGTGTGTTGAGCAGATGGAAAGAGTACTTTGAGGGGCTGATGAATGAAGAGAATGAGAGAGAGAGAAGGTTGGATGATGTGAGGATTGCGAATCAGGAAGTGCAATGGATTAGCAAGGAGAAAGTAAGGATAGCAATGAAAAGGATAAAGAATGGAAAGGCTGTTGGTCCAGATGAAATACCTGTGGAAGCTTGGAGGTGTTTAGAAGAAATGGCAGTGGAATTTTTAACCAGATTGTTTAATGAAATCTTGGAAAGTGAGAGGATGCCTGAGGAGTGGATAAAAAGTGTTTGTGACTGCTTTTTAAGAATAAGGGTGATGTGCAGAGCTGTAGTAACTACAGAGGGATAACATTGATCAATCACAGCATGAAATTATGGGAAAGAGTAGTAGAAGCTAGGTTAAGAAGGAAGGCGATGATTAGTGATCAGCAGTATGGTTTCATGCCAGGAAAGAGCATTAAAGATGCGATGTTTGCTCTGACAGTGTTGATGGAGAAGTACAGAGAAGATCAGAAGGAGTTGCATTGTGTCTTTGTGGACGTAGAGAAAGCATATGACAGGGTGCCTAGAGAGGAGTTGCGGTATTGTATGAGGAAGATGGGAGTGGCAGAGAAGTATGTAAGAGTGGTACAGGATATGTACAAGGGTAGTGTGACAGTGATGAGATCTGCAGTGGGAGTGACAGATGTGTTTAAGGTGGAGGTGGGATTACATCAAGGATCAGCTCTGAGCCCTTTCTTATTTGCAGTGGTGATGGACAGGTTGACAGACGAGATCAGGCAAGAGTCCCCGTGGACTATGATGTTTGCAGGTGACATTGTGATATGTAGTGAGAGTAGGGAACAGGTTGAGGAGACCTTGCAGAGGTGGAGATATGCTCTAGAGAGGAGAGGAATGAAGGTCAGTATGACTAAGACAGAATATATGTGTGTGAATGAGAGGGAGGATAGAGGAATGCTGAGGATGCAGGGAGTAGAGTTGGAGAAGGTGGATGAGTTTAAATACTTGGGATCAATAGTTCAGAGTAATGGTGAGTGTAGAAGAGAGGTGAAGAAGAAAGTACAGGCAGGGTGGAGTGGGTGGAGAAGAGCGTCAGGAGTGATTTGTGATAGACGAGTACCAGTAAGAGTGAAAGGGAAGGTCTAGAAGAGGGTAATGAGACCAGCTATGTTACATGGGTTGGAGACAGTGGCATTGACAAAACGGCAGGAGTCAGAGCTGGATATGGCAGTTAAAGATGTTAAGATTTGCACTGGGTGTGACGAGGGTAGACATGATTAGGAATAAGTATATTAGAGGGTCAGCCCTGATTGGACAGTTTGGAGACAAAGCCAGAGAGGTGAGATTGCATTGGTTTGGACATGTGCTGAGGAGGGATGTTGGGTATATTGGGAAAAGGATGGTAAGGATGAAGCTGCCAAGTAAGAGGAAAAGAGGAAGTCCTAAGATAAGTTTTATGGATGTGGTGAGAGAGAACATGCAGGTGGTTGGTGTGACAGAGCAAGATGCAGAGGACAGGAAGAAATGGAAACAGATGATTCACTGTGATGATCCCTAATGGGAACAGCCAAAAGAAAAATAAGAAAAAGAAGATTTATAGATGTTCATATACATATTGAGAAACAGTGAGAAAGAGATAGAGAGATAAGAATACACTTGTAAGACAAGACACTGTAGAATGTAGCAGTGGGGGACATATACAGGTGTATGTTATAGGTGGTAGAACCTATTGCTGTGATGCTGCCTGAGTCAGGTGATAAGCAGATGAGCACTCAACAGTAACACCCTCTCTGCATATACTCTGTGACAAAGTAGTATGGCATTTTGTACAGGTGGTCATCTGATACAGGAGTGTGAACAAAGTGTTGCCATGTGCACATCACATTCCATTCTCTTACCATCAGCTGTATAAAACTGCGCCACATAGTAGTAAATTGTGTCTAAAATGTCACTGTTGTTGGTGTTGATGTCTAGATGGCAAGATATATATTCATAGTAATTCATACAGTGATGTGAAGGTGTTGTCACAGTACAACAAATACATTTGGGAGGAGTGATGTGATATGAATGTCCACAAATGCTGATTTGAATGGTGTAACAGGAGGAGTGAGTGCTATTATTTATATGGCAAAGTATTGGGTAGGCCATATGAGTACTAAATATACATTATGCTATTTCTGTTTGTCATCACCAGTCCATGTTACCTTTGTTTTTATTACACTGACTGATATGGATACATGTCTGTTGTGTGTGGAAACAAGATGGGTTATCATGAGGCATCCTGTGTCTACTTCAAATATTTGCAAAAATATTTGCTGTATGGTACACCCACTGTGACACACATTTGGGTGGTTGCAGGATGTATAAATGTGCTACTGTCTGTGTCCCATGGATGTGGGCCACATGCCAGTAGGGCATGTTGACACATTGACAAATACTTTAGGAACAGGCCCACACATACAGTATGTTGACATTCAGACAGCAATAATAACATCCATACTTTGGTGGGTGGACATTGCAAGGAGACCGCAGCATACACAGACAGTGTTCACATGCCCTGCTTGCTGTGATGCACATGTCAAAACGTCCACAGACAGTGTTCATAGGTTCATAGATATATACTAGGCTAATGACTATCATTGACTTTATAAGCCTAGCTGTGCAATACAGCTGTGCCCCTATGTATTAGTTTATCAGGAGGTGTGTTAGGAAATTTCTAGAGGCTATGAGGAAGATTATGTTAGTTTGGGCATTACTGTCTGCCTTTGTCTAGCAGAGACATGGAAAGTTTACAGGTAAGTACTAGGCTAGTTGCCATTTTTGGGTTATTTTAAGCCTAGCCAATTCCCCCTAAAAGGTAAGGATCAAAACCTATACCATGTGTCTGTGAGGTAAACACCTTAACTATTATGCAAACCCCTAAGTGATGTAACCACAATCTGCTCGGTGCAGACTGATTTGTTCATGAGCATGTAACATTACAGAACATACAGTATGCTTATATGCTGTGTACACATTGCCTTGAAATGTAACAACTTTCTATAAACACATGGCATTCAGGCACAGTTTTATATTGTGCTGATGTGCCACTGTTCATCTCTAAATCCATATTTTAAGATGTAATTATTGTTGTTAAATGCTGTTGCATAAACACCCTGCATTAGTACTAATAGGTTATTGCAGCAGCTGTCCTTCTAGAGTATTTTATGTCATGTGCTGTAACAAGTTGTCAACACAGTGTTCAGGCATTCAGCAGCATCCAGCCCTTATGTCTGATGTTTCCTTCACATCAGGTTCCTATACTGAGCTGAAATCTCCATGGATGTGTATTTCTATTGCAGCACAGCTATTATTTCTGTTTGAGACCATATAACCAACATCCTGACACACTGTTGTATATGCAAAGCTATGGCAGTATCACAACAATGTTCTCAGTGCAGACTGATTTGCATACTCCCACTATGCATTGCTATACAATGGATGCTACCCTATGTCAGACACAAAAATAAGAACTGAATTTTATACAGTGGACTTATGGCCATGTGTTATAACATCCATATGTCCTATGATATCAATTGAAGAGTTATCCTACATTGTGTGTGTGTGTGTGTGTGTGTGTCTGTGTGTGTGTGTGTGTGTGTGTGTGTGTGTGTTTGTGTATTTGATTCCCTTAGCCCTCATTTGCCTACTATGTGATACTGAGAAAATCACTTAACAAGACACTGTTTCCAAGTCACCCCTGAAAAGGGACTGTGTATCCAGTAGGCCTACCTGATTAACATATGAGTGTTACTATTAGTGCTTGCTTACTATAACTGGCTTTTATTGCTGTTTTCTTTGTTTCTGAAGCTCTGTCTTGCCATGTCTGAGTACTGACCTAAGTACTTCTCAAGTGTTTTACATACTAGTAATGCCTGATATTGCCTGTAGGTATACCATCTGTGTTATGTGGTGTGGTGACCATTGTTCTGTCAGTGGTTTTTGGTTATTGTTGTCAGCCTATGAGTAAATATTATACTGTCTGTTTACATTTTTGTAGCATATGGTGTTTTGCCTGTGTTTGGCCTGGGATTGTGTAAAGTGCACATCATTTGAACTTCACGGATGGGTTTGCCCGTATAGAGTGGTGCTGTCTTTGGCAGTGGCGTTCCTTTGGAACACCATTATGCACCTATATATGTGCCAGGTATCTGCTTATAGGTTCATAGGTTCATAGGTAGGTACTAGGCTATCGGCCCAAGGGCCTAAGTAAGCCTAGCAAACAAGTTTCCATGGCTTATGCCACTCAAGAAAGTTAATTTCCTGTGCCCCTCTCGAGCATAGCCACAAAAGTGAACCCCAGGATGTATTTCCTATTTCCCATCCACTCATCAAGAATTTTCTTGAAGAGTGCTAATGAGGCACTTTGCTTGACATAGATGAGTAGCTTGTTCTAGAATATAGGACGTCTCTGGGACAGGAATCTATCCCTCCAGCATGTCCTGTTTATTGTGGTGACAAGGTTTAGGTCCCTAGAGTGTGTAGCTCGGAGGGATTGGGATTTCTTTAGGTATAGCATGTCCAACAGCTCTGGGTTTAACATTGCTTTATATGTTAAACAGAGATCTCCTCAGAGTAGGTGATATGCTACAGAGTAAAGCTGTTTTTTTTTTGAGATGGTCAGTGTAGGGCATCTGTTTGAGGCCAGTAATCCTTTTTGTGAGGTACTACTGTGGCCTTTCCAGCTACTGTAGTTGTCTTGTGAGTTACATTCCAAAAGGGGCATTGTACTCTATAATGGGTCCAATGAGTGCCGAGTAGAGGGGAACAATGACCTCTTTTTTCCTGGATGAGAACCCTTTTGTGATGAATTGTGCCACATAAAAGGATTTCCTGACTACTGTGGTGATGTGATTATCAAAGGAGAGACTGCTCTCCACCTGGGTCCCAAGGTCTCTTATCACACATTCAGCATTAAGTAGACTGCCATTTATGTGGTAGTTCATGGGTACAGAGTTTTTACCAAAGGGGATGACAATGCACTTTTTGGCATTGAGCTTGAGGCCATGCCTCTGACACCAAGCATCTGTCTCAGTGAGGCCCTTCTGTAGGATTTCCACATCATTTGGGGACTCGACTATGGCTCCTAGTTTGCAGTCATCTGTGAACTTCATTAGTCAGAGACCTTCTCCGTTAGCCTGTACATCAGAGAAGTAGATACCAAACAGGAGAGGACCCAGGACTGAACCCTGTGGTACTCCACTTGTCACTGGTTTGAAGTCAGATTTGGAGTCTGCAACTTTTACAGTGTGGGTTCTGTCAGTGAGCCAGTTGGCAACCCATCTTGTGATGCAGGGATTTATACCTAGTTTAGTGAGTTTAGCTATAATTCCAGAATGGGGGATGGTGTCAAAAGTCTTGGCGAGGTCATGATAGGCTGTGTGAACCACCTTACCCTTGTCTACAGCTTTGGTGACTGCCTCAAAAAAGTCAATCAGGTTCAGAAGGCATGATCTACCTTTCAAAAACCCAAACTGGGTGGGGTTCAAAGTTTGAATGTTACCAATGTCTTTGTTTATGACTGTCATGATGATACATTCCATGGCCTTGCAGACCAGGCTCATCAGGCTAATAGGGCGATAGTTCCCAGGATCAGTGGTGGCTCCCTCTTTGTGGAGTGGGATAACTGTTGCTGTGTGCCATTCAGTGGGCACAAAGCCTGACATGAGACTATGATTAACATGGTGCTTAGGTGGGGAGCCAGTTCATTATGGCGTTCATGTAAAACGCAGCCTGGGATGTTGTCCATTCCCATGGATGCTGTGTTTTTGGTTTTAGAGAGTTCAGCTTTTACCTGCATAGATGTGATTACAGGAACTTTGCATTCTTCCTGTATAGATATGAGCCCTTTAGGGGGTGAGATGGGGTAAAGTTAGCACTGAACTTATCTGCCAGGATGTTGGCACAATCAGTTGGTTCTGTAATTTTCATGCCATTGTGCTGCAACTCAGAGCAGATCTGGGTATTGCCTTGAGATTCTTGATATATATATACAGAATGCTTTGTGGTTACCCTTATAATCAGTGTTGATTTTGTTTCCATAGCTAGCTTTGGAGGATCTTATAAGGGATCTCAGCTTCTTACTGAGGCTGATCAGGGAGCTCCTCCACTCATGGGATTTTACTCTCTTTTGCAACAGTTTCTTCCTTCTGTTGTACAGTTTATTTATGGCAGGGGACCACCAGATTGGCTTCCTTTTTTTGGAGGATAGTGTCTTGGCTCTGTTTGGGATAGCACGATCCATGCACTCGTGTAAGTACTTATAGAGTACATTTGTGTAGGATTCAGCAGTCGTAACTGTGTTGTCTCTCTGCATAGGTGTCATGAAGTTTGCCACTTATGTTTTAAGAAGCATGAAGTTGGCTTTGGAGAAATTTTTTACCATGGTTTCATTAATGGTGGGGGGGGGGCAGATATCTAGGGTGATTAGCTTATGGTTGGATCTGGCCAATGAGGAGTTGACGTCAAGTGTGGAACACTGGTCACTCATGTTGGTAATGACTAGGTCTAGGATATCGTTGCCCTGGTGGGGGTGTGGATACGTTGATCCAGGGCATTGGAATTTATGAACTCCAGAAAGCATTGAGTGAAGGAGTTGGTACATGAGTAGTTTTCCCAGGTAATGGTGGGGTAGTTGAAATCACCCATTATTAGAGTGTTTGGGTGAACCCTAATATTTTCCAGTATATCAAGAAAAGAGGAGCGGGAATCCTGGGGCATGGTGGGGGATCTGTAGCAAGCTAGAATTTGGACTGCAGTTTTGCCCAGAGTTAGTTGCATGTGGATAGCCTCAGATGCATTATGCTGTGCAACTAGCCTAGAGGTGTGACTATCCTTAATGAATATGGACACACCTCCACCTTTGGTGTTCTGGGCCAGGTTATGTGGCCGAAAATTGTCGTATGAGTTATAGCCTGGTAATGCAGGGGTGCTCTCTGGAGCCTTGAACCAGGTCTCAGTCACTGCACAGATATCGATTTTCTCCATTTTAAGGAGTGCCTTGAGGGAGTGCATTTTGAGATTTAGACTTCTAACATTGAGTAGCATTACCCTCAGTTTTTGCTTGCCTGTTCTTGTTACGGTGGTGAATTTGTTATTTGAACCTTGCCTAAAAAAGGCACTATAGGGGTAGCAAGACCTTTAGCCAGTATCTCATGGGATATCCCAGGAATCCCAGGGGTGACAGGTGCAGGCCATCTCTGACAAAGCATCGTGGTCTGTTGACCATGTCATCCCAGGCAGACAGATACTAGATCCCCTTAGAATGACACCAGAAGCTTAGCCAATTTTTGAAGTCAATCATTTTGTCCTTGTACTGTGGTATCATTCTGGGCCATGGCAGGATGCTTCTCAGGGCTAGGGTCATACCTTCCTGGGCTACAAGATCGGAGAGCTCTTCCATGTCTCTTTTCATGTAGTCCAGGGAGGTACATTTCATGTCGTTCACACCAACATGGACAATTACAGAGTCATATTTGTACTTGTTGTAGAGTGACCTGAGTGCGTGGGTTATGTGGCGGATCCTGACACCCGACAGGCAGCTGACAGTTACATTCTCCTTGTTTAGTCTGGTGAGTGGGACATCAGTGCGCCTGAATATAGAGTCACTTATGACTACTGTGTTGGGTATGTTGTTTTGCCTTATGGGCTGTGGTTTATTGGCACACTGAGTCTGTGAGCTATGTGTCATTTTGGGTTGTGTTGGGGGTGGAGGTTGCTTGTGTTTCTGCTTTGCAGGTCTCTGTTGCTTGAGTGGATTATTATTGAGAGCCTCTGTGATTGTTTTTTTGTTTCTATGTGTGGATTTTGGTGATGTAGGTTTAGTGGGACTATGTGATGAGTGTGGTGTGGTACAAGTGTTTACCTTCTCCTCTTGACTGTCAAGTTCAGTCTTGGTTGGAGAGAGCTTTACCTCCACTTTGGCTAGATAAGGGCATCTCTCACAGGTTGTAATGTTGGGTGGTAGGAGGAGAGGGTTGTCTGTGTGTATGAGGCAATTGCTACATTGCCCCAAGATTCCCAGATTCATCAGATAGACAGGAGATAACACTGGGAGCTGACTATTGGACATGCCTGAATAAAAAAAAAAACTTCTTTCCTCTAGACAAGTGAGAAAAGTGAGTATAAGAGCTGTTTTTCTCTAAGCAAGTGAGAAAAGTAAGTACAAAAACTGTTTTCCTCTAGGTAAAGAGGAAGGTTGAGTGCTGTAGTAATTTATAACTTATTTAGTACTAACAACAAGTTCTGAACAAGTGCTGAGTACAAATAAGCAAATTCAAGTGCTAAAACTAAGAATCTGTACCGGGATCTTGTGTTAGATAGGCTACCTAGTGCTTACCACTCCAACTGATAAGCTAGAAGGCTTTCCTCCAACACAGAACGGTTTGGGGGGCTCAGAAGCTTACAAGCAGTCCTGGATACAGCAAATCTGTATCTGGAATAGACTAGCTACAGGAAAGGTGGGAAACAAGCGCAAACACAGGCTTTTAAACCAGAAGGTTGAAAGAGATGGAAACACTGCTCAAATGGCCAATAAACTACAATTTCTGGGCCAGAAACCACTCTTGTGGTTGATAGCCTACCTAGTGCTTACCACTCCCACTGATAAGCTAGAAGGCTTCCCTCCCAGCACAGAAAGGCCTGGGGGGTTCAGAAGCTTACAAACAGTCCTGGATACAGCAAATATGTATCTGGATTAGACTAGTTACAGGAAAGGTGGGAAACAATCACAAACGCAGGCTTTTAAACCAGAAAGTTGAAAGAAACGGAAAACTGCCAAATGGCCAATAAACTACAATTTCTCTGCCAGAAACCACTCTTGTGGTAGATAGGCTATATAGTGCTTACCACTCTGACTGATGAGCTAGAAGGCTTCCCTCCAACACAGAAAGGCTCTGGGAGCTCAGAAGCTTACAAACAGTCCTGGATACAGCAAATCTGTATCTGGACTAGACTAGTTGCAGGAAAGGCAGGAAACAAGCTTATAAACGTGTTTTCTTTTTTTTTTTTGGAAAGTGGAAAGGGAGAAAGGAGAAACAGAAGATAATTCAAAATTAAAAACCTAAGTGGCTTGCCCTTCACAAATGTTCTCTATGTATTAGGTAGAATGAGCTAGTGACACTAGACTGGAATAGAGTTGGGATAGAGTTGAGCAGATAGGACTGGTAGGAGTGTCTGAAGTCAAAATATGATCTCACTGTACTAAGATGAGTGAGCAAATGAGACCCAGGAGGAGTGTTCAAACACAAATTTACAGGAGGGGCAGGCAATTCCAAAGCCACCAAGATTAATACCAGAACAAGAACCTGGAGGATGGGTGGCAAATGAACTGCAGAGACAGAGAGAGACCACAGTATTCTATGAAACAATTAAACAGAAAAACAAATAACTACAGAGAGACACAAACCACAATATTCAATGAAACAATTAAATAGACAGAAAAATAAAATGCAATACAATCTTTAACACTGCAGGTTTGCACTTAACTCAGCTAGTAATGCAGTTAATTGCAGGTTTGTAGCAGAAGCTAAACAACTCAGATATTGAGCAGTAATAAATTCAAGGATATGTGACTAACACTTATAAATACAGAGAAACCCTCTAGGCTAAGAGCTTAATACTGAATATCAATAAAGAGTAACACAATAGCTCCCACTTACTGCAGAGACAGAGAGAGACCACAGTATTCTATGAAACAATTAAATAGAAAAATAAATAACTACAGAGAGACACAGACCACAATATTCAATAAAACAATTAAATAGAAAAATAAAATGCAGTACAATCTTTAACACTGCTAGTTTGTACTTAACTCAGCTAGTAATGCAGTTGATTATAGGTATGTAGCAGAAGCCAAACAACTCAGATATTGAGCAGTAATAAATTTAAAGATATGTGACTAACACACTTATAATTACAGAGAAACCCTCTAGGCTAAGAGTTTAACACTGAATATCAATGAAGTGAAACACAATAACCCCCACTTACTGCAGAGACAGAGAGACACCGCAGTATTATGTGAAACAAATATAAAAATTAATAACTACAGAGAGACACAGACCACAATATTCAATGAAACAATTAAATAGAAAAATAAAATGCAGTACAATCTTTAACACTGCAAGTTTGTACTTAACTCATCTAGTAATGCAGTTGATTGTAGGTATGTAGCAGAAGCCAAAACTCAGATATTGAACAGTAATAAATTGAAAGATATGTAACTAACACTTGTAAATGCAGAGAAACCCACTAGGCTAAAAGTTTAACATGAAATATCAATGAATTATAAACTGCAATTATTGCTCAACCGGGCTGGCACTTCTGCTATAACTGAACAGGTGTTATGTACAAGTTTTATGTTTGGCACATTACACAGTTATAAAAATGAGCACTCTCCAATATTCCACCAAAATTGCTAGCTTTTATTTATATTCCTTTCCCCTGCTCAATACACCTCTTCTGTTTATTGTTATTGTGTGGGTTTTTTATGTGTGCATGTGTGTGTGAGCATGTGTGTATGTGCTTCTTGCAATAGTACATGTTAATCTGTCTCTTAGCTCAAGTGGCCAGCTAACACCATTTCACATACTGTTCATAGGTGTGTACTAGGCTAATGGCCCTGGGGCCTTTACAAGCCTAGCCATAGGATTACCCTAGCATCTTGCCATCTGACCTTAGTTCCCAGTGCTTCTGTCGAGTAGAGCCACTGGAGTTATCCCTCAGGTGAATTTTCTATTTCCCATCCACTCATCGAGATTTCTCTTGAAGAGGGTCAGCGAGGTGCTCTGCTTGACATGTATGGGAAGTCCATTCCACAGCATGGGCAGTGTCTCTGGTTTATGAACCTGTCCCTCCAGTATGTTCTGTTGATTGTGGTAATGAGGTTGAGGTCTCTGGAGTGTGTCGTGTGGAGGGATTGGGATTTCTTTAGATGTAGCATTTGTAATAGAGCTGGGTCAGACATGACTTTGTAAGTCAAGCAGAGAGTTGTTTTCTTAAATCACATAGTTGATGGTTTGAGTGAATCATTTTGAAAGTGTACTGCTGAACTTAATTTTCAGTTCTGTTGTTAACTTCTACACTATTATTTGCAGTCATATGTCTTCCTGCACAGTAGTAAGATAAAATATCCGTGATATAATTTCCTCATGTTCCTCATTTTCAGATTCACTAGATCTTGCAATCGTTTCAGCAGTGAAGAGAGAGATTGATTATTTTGACTGCGTGCAAATGCCTTCCCTGTTTCAAAGCACCACTTATCTATAATAACCTTATTTCTCTATGGTGTTAGATTGTTGTCTTAAATTTATGCAAGCTCTATATCATAATCAAATTATATGTATTTTTTGGTGATAACAGTGTTATGACATTGCTGATACCTAACAAAACAAATATACAGAAACTAATATCTATAACTGTGTCTCAAACTAACGTATGCTGTTATGTGTAAAGGCTGGCATTGCTTTTGATGTCAGAACTACCAGCGTACTATGGACACATACTTCTAAGCATATTAGGGATATAGTGAACTGGTACCACTGTAAATGCTCTACCTGAAATTTTTATATGCACACACTTTAATCATGCATGCCTGGCTATTATTTTAAGTGCTAGATGTAGTTAGATGGAATGGATGCAGGTGGGACTTTGGCTGCTAGGTGACATGAAGACTGGCATCATACGGAGAAAAGGCACCTGTTAGCAGATGTATTATAGCCCACATTTTCTGTACTATAGCATGTATAATTCACAATTTGGTCTGGAAAACTAGCAGTGACTTTAAATGTATTTGTTTTCCAAGTGTTTTCCATCAATCATTAAGAAGGATATAGTACAGAAATCATCTTTTGCAATAAAACATACTAGTTTTCTTGGCACCTGCAGTGTATAGGTGCATTTTGTTTTAGATAGCAAACTATTTCACTGGTTGAATAAATCATAGACCATATGTTGGATCAAATTCCAAAAGATAGTTGCAGACAGTGCAGCATGCCCAAGAAAGATGTCATCCAGAACTGATGCTGAATGAAGAACAAGTAATTATCTATTCAGCATAGGATAGATGCAGACTCCACACAGGCTAACAACATTCCAAAACACAATGGGTGCACCCAACACAATATAAATGTGAGAAAATACTTTGCCAACAATGTCTGTCTGGATGTAACTGTTAGGCTCACAGTTGATTGACCAACAACAAATGGGCATGCATATTGCAGCACAACCTTTGATGTCTGAGGGCCATTTGTGGGTCTTATGAAGGAGGGTCTGCCTCTCCACTCTGGAGGTAATCTGGTCTGTACAGTCATGGCATGTAATACCCAGTTTGTATTATGGCACTGCTCTAGCACCATTGCAACAAGGCTTTCAACAGAGCATGCAACAGATACCACTCTGTCATGCTGTATAGCTAATGCTGCCATGACTTCTTCATGTCTGTGCTCTTGAAGTAAATGTAACAATGCAGCTGGTGTGATACATGATTGGTGGCATGGGCAAGTGCATGCGGGTCAGATCCATGACATTGCTGTGAACTTTCACATGCTGTGATAGTAAGCAGACACCCTCTGACGTGCATCCTCACATCAGCTACACTCCCACGTGTAGTCTGACAGACTATATCAGTCTGTCATGGGGAAGAGTCTCCATCATTACCAGCTTTTACATGGGACATTGGCCATGGTCATAATGTCCATCATCTGATGTCCCAGTATCATCAGAATAGCCAGCCACATTATTCTCCCTATTGGGGGTTACACCATGGCCCACATGTCTGTCCACTTCCAGGATGAATAAGGAACCAAATGCAGTGGCCATGATCCATTGGCCATTTTATCAGAGTGAGGCACATAACATCCCACCTCAGGATCAGTGTGCAGGCTACTGGAGGAGGCAGGTAGTGGACATACTACAAAAAGAGATAGATGACATATGTCACATACATTCACAGAAGTCAAATGATATAGCATGGTATTGACATTTTGAACACCTATATAACTACAATCACTTAACATGGCTACAACCTCATACCTCATCTTGCCTTGCTGTAATAAGCAACTCAGCACTGCATCTTGTCTTGTTTTAGTAAGTAACCAGGGAACAGTAATTATTGAGTCAGTCAGGAAAATATAGTGAGATTAGTTAAGTAAGTTTCCTTCCTCTGTGTGAATCTATCCATCTGTGTTATTTTTTGTCACCTGTGATTGAAACTGTAGTGTTTACTGTAACTAGATATGCAGTATTCTCATAGTTTCTCTTTTATTATTTATTATTAAATATTTCCATACCTTTCATAGTGGGTGGTCTTTTAGAGAATACTTTTAACATATTAAGAGTGCTTATGCTTATTTTAGTGACACTGTGGCCATTCCTGAAAGCTTTGCTGCATTTGTCAAAATCTACCATTTGTATTAATATTAATTTTACTCAGTATAATAGGGTACCCTTGTAAGATCCTTAGAGCAGCTGACTGGTGGCAGTGTAATAACTTATAGTCTGGGCAGAGGGGCATAGCTGTTAAATATGTGCCAGCTTTTCCCAGGTGTGTGTGTGTGTGTGTGTGTGTGTGTGTGTGTGTGTGTGTGTGTGTGTGTGTGTGTGTGTGTGTGTGTGTGTGTGTGTGTGTGTGTGTGTATAGGTACATGTGTGTATGAGTGTGTATGTGTGTGAGTGCATGAAAATCAGATATCCAAGTGTGTCAGCTACTTGAAACAGGGACTCAGAACTCCAGAGCAGTCAGTGTAGAGTCTTATTTGGGACCTGGAGAGAGAAAGAGAGTCCAGCTCCGTGTCTGGAGTGTGCCCCCTATATGTTCTTAAGAGAAATTTTGCTTGGTGCAGAGAGCTGCATCTAAAAATACAGTGTCAATCCATTTTTGCTCCAAGTTGCCATCCCTCACTGGTGTGAGTGGTGAGGATTGAGGCTCTTTGATTACTGGCCCGGAGTAGGGACCATCACAGAGGGAAAGGGTAGAGATGTGGCTGAGCTGCTGCAGAAGCAGAGTGATATGCAGTACTTATCCAATGATGTACCACGGGTCTTCATAAGGGAGGAGAGAGAGACAAAACAGGGTTGGAGAAAATAAGAAATCTCCCCCTGGTTTGATGTAAGACAGCATCATTCCCTCAAGACATCATTAAGATCCTCTCGAGACCTGGCAAAAATTTGTTCATTTGACTGGGGTAGACTGGCAAGTCTACAGACACAGAAAAGGCCATGGAACACTGGTTTGGCAGTTTGAATGAGAGAAGGGAAGAAAAAAAAGAGTAAAAAAAAAGTGGCCCGCAGGGAAACATGGCAAATCAGTGCAGGCTGACTGGAAATATAGTAGCACTTACCTGGCCTATCATTGTATGATGATGCTACAGTTGTCCTGATGGAACGTGTGGCTGATGTGCAGCTGTAGTAGACATGAACCACTTACAATGTAAATCACTAATACCATAGGCAATTAATTGTATATTAACTGAAGAAGTTGCCAAAATGCCATACATCAGCAACAAAGGATGCCACTGTCAATATCATCACCTGGGATCTGAAATCTGCACTGCTGGTGGTGTGAGGCAAGACATTCCGATGGAACTGGTTCTGATGGTCATCCTTCAGTGGCATCATACTGTCATTTGTACTCACAGACCTGGGATGCACCACATAGAATAATATCAGTATAACATATTAATATATATATATATATATATATATATATATATATATATATATATATATATATATACATATATATATATATATATATATATATATATATATATATATATATATATATGTGTGTGTGTGTGTGTGTGTGTGTGTGTCTACTATACATGAGCGAAATTTCAGAAAGCTGAAACCCATATGGCCGAGACCATATGTTCCACTTTTGAAATTTCGAACATGTAAAAAAAATAAATAAAACAAAACAAAATCGTACCCGCTCATTGCTACCCCCTGCAATTTAAATATACCAACTCCAAGATTGCACCGCAGTGTGGAAGATGGGAATCTTTCCATTCCGCACTATATGAAGATGCCCGTTCTGCATGATCGAAATTTCAAAAGTCGAACATATGATCTCAGCCATATGGGAATTGGCTTTCTGAAATTTTGATCACGTGTAGTGGACCCTTTATACATATATATATATATATATATATATATATATATATATATATATATATATATATATATATATATATATATATATATATATATATATATATATATATATATATGTGTGTGTGTGTGTGTGTGTGTATGTATGGATCTACTTCACAACATTGAATACTCACATTATCGAGTCCCACTTCTCCGAGCCTGAATTCTTCAAAATGTCATTATATCGAACTCCTAGACCAACAAAAACGAACCTCAGGAAAGGAACCACTTGACCACCAGAACAAAACAACAAACAGCATAACAAATAACTCTCCAAAGTGGGGGCTCTGCCTCCAACATCCCCACTAACTAAATATACCATATATATATATATATATATATATATATATATATATATATATATATATGTATAGAGAGAGAGAGAGACAGAGAGACAGATAGATAGATAGGTACACATTAACATACAGTAATGTTTATAAATATTTATGGACACGAGTTTGAAAAGGTAACAAAGCTGTCGGTAAACACTACAATTCTATGCTTGCGTCTCTGTGGCTCACTATGCAGTATTTTTGATCATGTGCTACAAGACAACTGTGTGTTCAGTATTCTGTGTAAATGTTTAGATTTTCTTTTCCATTATTGACACAGCAGAGCTACATGTGTTGCTGATGCACTATTCAGTAATCCAAATTGTTAGGCTGTAGAGGATTTAAGTTTTATTGTCCAAATGTAGGCTGCATGCACTCTTCTCAGTCATGACACAGTTCAATTATTCAGTGGTATCTGTGATATAAAGTTGCAGTGTTGTGAATGCAGTTTGTATTATCTCATTGCAAGTTTAGGGCAGTTCAGTTAGTCAACAGTGTCCGCAAGGTAACATCATAATGCTGTGAATGTGGTTTAAATTGTCTCTTTACAATAAAGAAGATATACATATAAGTCAGATATATGTGCACTACACAACCTAATGTTGTATATTTAGTTATTTTTCATTATGTTTTTACTTTTCTTTAACTGGAAGGTCCTACTGGCTACACTGCCCATGTCCAGTGGAGGGCTGGGGAGAAAAGCTCCAATAAATAGTAGATGTACAATATAACAAAGTGTAAACAAGCTCTAAAGAAAGATGTACAAAAATACTGCAGCTCACTAAAATGGAATAAATGTGAAATTTCACACAAGGTTTCTATTTTGCCAGCCAGAATCAATTGGAGTGTGCAGCAGATGTAAAATAAAGTAATGTATGATTTAGGTAGTGTGGATTACCATAAAGGGTATTTACGCAGCATATAGCTAACAGGTTAGACAGTACTGTCAATGTGCATCTTGTGTTGCTGTATGTAGCCATTTTAGAGATTGTGTATGTGTTTATGTCAAAAATTTTTTCAAATGCTCATGGTTGATTAATAAATGCTGCTGTGGATGTATTTCACATTATGTCTAGCATTGTTTGCTTGTTACTATTGCAACTGCATGTGTCATGTAGCATATCAAATCCCAGCAGACCTTGCACATTTGTATCAGTACTGCTTTCAGTATTATGTAGTAGGATGCCATTATTTCCATTCAACACATATAAATAAAAACTACCATAACAAATTGTATTTTTAAATGCATGTATATAACTGTATATAGTATTACTGTACTTTCTTTCTCAAATGCATTATATGTTCTGCTTTACTACTGTGCACTCTATATATTGTACATTTCTGTAACTTATCATACTATGCCATGATATACTCTATGGTTTGTTTGCTCTATTAATTTATACTCATCTCTGAATTTTGTATTTTTATCATGTATGCGGAGCGTTTGTATTTTGTATTTTTTGTGATTGTCACGTATGTGGAGCTTTTCTCCCCAGGTCTCTGCTGAAAATGGGCACCTGATTGCCCAGTCAGACCAACCCGGTAATCAAATATAAAATAAAATAAATCAGTTTGCTACCATTTAGTACATACTGACAGTACATGTGTGCATATGCCAGAATGACTCATCTCCATATTACAAGACAAAAGCAGGCATATTCAGGCACAATGACTGACACAATGATTGACACTTTGACATAGTACTTCTGTTATATTGTGCTGGTGACTCCATGAGGAAAATGTCTTAACACAGTTATTTTCGGATGCAGGACATGTATAGCAGTGACTGAAGACATTAGTAATCAAGTGTGATACATCACAGTTTACACATAAGTCTACACATGTACTAGGGCACCTGGAGCACAGACCAACCTTTTGATGTACAGGCAAGTACATTGCAGAACATAAAGAAAATCTGAGAGTTAAGTATGTGTATGATGCATTTTATCTTAGATCAGTGTTCCATATGTGTCTTTCATTATATTCATGTTCATAGTTACTTACTAGGCTACCTATCTGTGAGGATGTAAGAAGCATAGCCTTACATTCCCATGGAATTCTAGGCCTTATATTTTGCATACAAATAACTCAGGGGTGAGTAGAAAAAGGATGTGTTGGGACATTTACTTGCTGTTCCTCTTCATGAGGGGCATAGTTGCTAAATCAGAAATTCATTTTTAAACGCCCATACATTCAACCCAATTATGTTTGAAGAGTCTAAGAGAAGTACTTTGCTTTATGTGGAGTGGGAGATGATTCTGCAGAAGAGATATTCTCTGTAATATATATACCTATTCCTCCAAAATGTTCTATTTGTGTTCCAAAACACAGAGGTCCCTTGAGCAGATGTTCACTTTAATATTGAACTTGTGAATGTGTAATAGATGTGACATAATAGGGTCTGTTGAGGCTTTATACCTGATGCAGAGGTCACCTCTTAGTAGCCAGCATGATACGGAGAAAGGGGACAAGGCTTTGAGATGGTCTGGATAGTTTTTGATTTTGGCTCTTGATTTTGCAATGAGAAAGAGTTCTGCTCACTCCATTCATAACAAGTGTTTGGACATTTACGTATGAAATGAAATCAGTGTCTTTATTTGCAAGCATATCACATGCATCTCTAAAAATTGCATTTTACCTGAGTTTGGCCTAGCACTCAAGTGTGGGGTCATTTATTGCACTGTTGTGATTATTTTGCTGCTTGTGTCTCTGCTACCTTTAAACTACAACAAAAAGAAAAAAAAAAACAAAAAAAACATCTTGCTTTTTTCCCACTTTCTGAAAGTTAAGAAAGTTCAGTTACAGATTTGCTGTTCTGAACTGTTTGGAAGTTTCTAGAAGGCCAGTGCTTGCTTGGGCTAAAGGGAAGTCTCTGTGTTCACCAGTGGGAGTGGTTAACACTGAACAGCCTGCCTGTCCCTGGAGGAGTGGTTACTACATAGAAGCTGTATTTTTATTGGCCATTTTGGGTCAATTCTAAACTCCTTGATCTCTCTCTCTTAAAACCCTACAACTCTCTTTTTGAGCGGTTTTGCGCACTGAGCAGCATCGGCAGCGCCGCCTAAACAGGTTTAAACTATTCCAGGCTCCACAAAGTCTGCTCTTCACTTTTTCCCTTAGAACTGTTCAAACTCTCAAAGTAATCACTCTATTCTCTTTCTAAAGCCCTGCACTTGCTCAGCTCTTATAAGGAAACACTAACTAACTAAAGCACTACACCCTCCTTGACTTCTCATAAGTATTAGGCTCCCGATTGGTCCTTTCTGATCAAGTGAAAAATCAGTTCCCTTCCCTAATCTGATCAGTAAAAAAACAGTTCCCTATACTAATCTGGTATGTCCAAGGGTCAGTTTCAAGGTTACTCTCCAGTCCAGCTGGTGAATCTGGGAATTTTGAGGCAATGTTACAATTGCCTTATGTACACAGACAACCCTCTCCTTCTTCCAACAAACTCTAATACATGTGAGCGATGCAGTTACACAGCCAAACTGGAGGCAGAGCTCTCTCAACCCAAGACTGGCACAGTCAGTCAGGAGGAAAAGGTAACCACCCACACCACATATCCAGTCTCACACAGACCTATTGCATCTGCATACCCAACACATAAACACACAAAAACATACTTGGAGGCTCTAAATAAAAATCTGCCTAAACAGCAAAGACCTCCTAAGCATATATCCAACCAACAGCCACCCCTCAACAATACCCATGAATCACATATCTCCCAAAATCAGTGTGCCTCACAGTCACAGCCCTTAAAGCCAAACACACCAAATACACTTGTTATAGGGGACTCTATTGTCCGGCACACTGACGTCCCACTCACCAGACTGAACAAGGAGAAGGTCACTGTAAGCTGCCTGTCGGGTGCCAGGATCTGCCACATAACCCAAGCACTCAGGTCACTCCAAAGCAAGTACAAGTATGACTCCGTCATCGTCCATGCTGGTGTGAATGACCTGAGATGTACCCTCCTGGACTACATGAAAAGGGACATAGAGGAGCTCTCTGACCATGTAGCCCAGGCTGGTATGACCCTGACATTGAGTAGCATCTTGACCTCACCAAGAATGATGCCACAGTATAAAGACAAAATTATCAGTTTCAACAATTGGCTAAAGTATTGGTGTCATTCAAAGGGGATCTAGTGTCTGTCAGCCTGGGATGACATACTCGATAAGCCACGTTGCTTCACAAGGGACGGCTTGCACCTGTCACCCTTAGGCTTTTGTATACTGGCCAAGGCTCTTGCCACCCCCATAGTGCCTTTTTTAGGCAAGGCTCAAAGGACAAACCCACCTCCATAGACAACCCAAGGATAAAAAAAATAAAGGTAATGCTACTCAATGCCAGAAGTCTAAACCTCAAGATGCACACACTCAAGGCTCTCCTCAGTATGGAGAAAATCGATGTTTGTGCAGTAACAGAAACCTGGTTCAAGGCTCCTGAGAGCACACCAGCACTATCAGGTTATAACTCATGCCATGCGTTTCGGCCCCAAAACTCGGACCAAAGCACAAAAGGAGGGGGAGTATCTATATTCATCAAAGATGCCTACACCTCCAGGCTAGTGGCACTGCACGAAGCATCGGAAACCATCCATGTGCAACTAACAGCAGGCAAAACTGCCTTTCAGTTTGTAGCCTGCTACAGAACACCCTCCCTATTACAGGAACCCCACTTGGTATTCTACAGTTAGTCATGAAACAATCAAGATTATTTTATGCGTTAGTATCATGGACACTTGTTCCATGTTATATTGATGGGTGATGCACATGTCACTTTGTCACATTATCAAGTTACTTTGAATTTGAGCATATCCATGTCACTGATACCCTTACAGTGAATGTGGGAATGCTGTATCACATTTTCACAGCTTTAATAAGTGTTGCAGTTTTGATTGCAAGACTTAATGTAGATCACTGAGCTTGTTACAAGTTGTGATCAACTCATGCTTATGACATATTTGCTACTGTTGATCTTAAATGCAACACCTTTACTTAGACCCACCATGCATAGACTCTTATTGTCATCCAACAAAGATGCCGATGCTTAGTTGTTTGTACTCAGTACTTTCTCCATGTTTCACAATGTGTTTTTGCAGACAAATATACAATGATATGTGTGGTACACACCTGTGGGTTTCCCATTAAATGCATTTCCTCTGCTCAGCACACATGCTTAACAATGGCAGGTGTCCCTGCATATGCTATACTCTGCTAGTCACATTGCTTCAAGGACATCTGGTTGAACATATAGTCAAAATTTGGTAACATGAGTATATACATGTGATGTGTGACTGAATCTGTTTGTTGCAGTATTATAACTGCAGTACTACCTTCCTTTGCCTGCTGCTGTTTCTTCATGGGTAAATGTTTGTTTTGTGCACTGCATGTGTAAATAGTGTGCTACTGCTATACAGTGGCATCTCTGTGTCATGCAGTTGGGACATGTAAGCTTATTTGCCATTCATGCACATAGTCATGCATGGATAGTTTCACCAGTGAAACATCATGCTGTTGTACTACACCTATCATTTTGCAGGCAGAGCATGCCTACACCACCATAATACCATGGAGTGATGCATTACTACATAAACCACTGTGCATATTGTACACTTCACATTTGCTGTAATATATCAGGAATGATGCAAATGTATACCTATGGTGTAAGTAAAGTAGGCCTGGTCTTCAACCATTTTACAGCACTTTGCTGCACTTTTATGTATTCTTAGTGGTGACCCTCTGTTGTGCCAGGTACACTGGGTTGCTATCTTGCCACAACAGGAATAGGTTTTGCCTATCCCTGTTGTTATCTGCTTAGCCCACCCGTATATTACTGGATCACGGGCAAGTGTGGCATGCACCATTTATGTACATGTCCAGAACTGCCAATGTATAGGATGTCTGTTTACCTTTCTGTAAGTGGAAATGTGTTTAGTTATACTGTAGTATCTTCTCTTGAAAAGTAGCACTCTGTATAACATGCATACCTCTCAAAAGCACAAATTTTCACAGAATGCCCAGATTTTTGCCTCATATGTTTGGACTGTTTCTCATAAAGTTTGGTTCCTGGCAAATCACTGAAGATTGAAATCAAAATGTAATAACAAACCTTTGAGTTTCAGTCTTCACACCCTTCAGAAAATTCATGTTAATGCAAAACCTGTTATAAACTTTCTATGTTTGTAAGAGCAATATTTAAAAGTTGTCCTAATTTTTGGGTCTTTATCCCCCATTATATATGGCTTTGTCCAGATTTATTGCTGGAAGAGGTTGAGAGGTATGATAATATGTCATCAGTCATACCTGATTTATCAATGAGGTCTAGACACACACAGTTCAATATAGTGTAGCAATAGTATTGTTTCAGTAGTTTATTATTTTGCCATTTTGGCATGGTGACCCATATATAAATTGCACCTGTCTCTCTTGTTTGCCTTTGCATCACATGTCCCTTCCTATGATGTATTGTACCATGCTGTGCTTGAGCTATATGGTGTCCTCCATGTTTTGAGTTTATTCCCATGCCAGCTATCCACCATCATTCACCAACAACTCGCCAGTTTTTCTTCTTTCCATAAAAAAGGGAAAATAAATAAATACCCATGCCCTCTGACCCTCCATATGACCCCTATTTACCCTTGCTCTTCCTGTAATGCCCTATCTCCCCACTTTTTGGGGTGTGTGCATTGCTTATGTTCCCCACATATGCCCCACTGCTGCTCCCCCTATAATCTTTATATTAATTCTTATTGACCTGCTAGTGATGTGGTATGGCATGCTATTTCACCATTTTTTTGCCCTAAGCTGCTCATCAAATTCCTCAGTACTCTGACATTCTGCAAGGTTCATTTAGGCATATGCCCAATAGACAGGTACTTTATTAACAGTTTGGTACATGTAAGAGTGCATAACAATACTCGGATGCAGCCTTTAATGGATTTTGTACCAAAACCAAACAGCGCTTCAGCATTTGTCACAATATTTGTGTTGGTTTTATATAAAGAAAATATTCCATGTTGGACTATTTCTTCTTTTGTACAGATACTTTCTGACCACTTCTCTCATTATTCATGATTTTGATGCTTTTTAGTTGCGGCAAATTTAGCGATCTTATCTATTCTGTCATATTTTGTGAACTACAGTGACTTTTATGCTAATTCTGCAGTTAATATATCTTACATATTTACACTTTTTGGTATGCGATGTCTGCTTTGCTCAGCATATTCCACAGTTCTGTACCAATCTTTTCGAATCTGGCCCTAGAAACTTATGACTATGGGTAGAAAATGAGTGTGGGGCAACTGATTTATGATGGCAAGATTGAATCTCAAAGAAAGTGACTTTTTGACTGTGATGCTAAAGACATTCAAACTAAACAATCCCCCGTGGGCACTATAGATGACTATTAAATTTTGTACAGTGTTCTTAAGAGGAGGAGGAAAAAAAAGCATTATTGTGCATCTTTCCTTATTTTGTTTGTGTGTGTGTGTGTGTGTGTGTGTGTGTGTGTGTGTGTGTGTGTGTGTGTGTGTGTGTGCGTGCGTGCGTGTGTGTGTGTGTGTGTGTGTGTGTGTGTGTGTGTGTGTGTGTGTGAGTGTGTGTGTGTGCCCTGCTCTTTCTGTATATATAATGTTGTACATGTATTTATTTTTAGCTAATTATTTTATTATAAGCAACATTTTATCTTTGTGAGCTGCACTTACTTAGTAACTGGTAATTGTCTGATTATTAAGAAGAGATTTTAAATAAAAGCTTCACACTTCCAGGGGTTCTGGTAATGGAAAATAACCTAAAGGGGTCAGTTATCACTTACAGAATGGTAAACAATGCCTTGTCCCTATAGATTAGATTTTAGAAAATGCTGTCTAGCATCTGTAATATACTGGTCTCCCCAGACACTCTTTAAAAGTAAAAGCAAAGCTTAAAAGATAAATACCCACTTCTCCTGGGTTAAATCATTTCCAAATAATGTTAGCAAAGCTGTCTGTTGTACAGCAGACTTGATGCTGAACAAAGAGAGCCTCTGCAGATAAGAGTCTGCCTCCTGGAGTAGATAAGGAACAAGAAGTCATAAAGAGCAAGAAAAAGAAACATAATAGCTTCCCTTGTGGATGTAATTTAGAGAGTGCCACTTCCTTCCATAATATGCTGGTTTCCCAATAGGCATTGTTCAAAATTAAATATAAAGTTTAAGAAAATATACAGAAAACCATTCTCCTCTTGTGTAACATGACATTTTTTTAACAATCTTCCTTTCATAAGTGCACACTTTCACTATAAAAGTCAGATTTCTCTTGTAGTGCATGTGCATACCTTTCAACCTCTTAGCACAAGAAATCTGGACAAAGCCTAATATAATGGGTGGGCAAAGGCCAAAAATAGGGACATATTTTAAATATTTCTCTTATAAACTTAGAATATTGCTAGAATAACAGAATTCACTCTAGCATTTTATTCCAATGGGTATAGATTCTGAAACACAAATGTATTTCAGTATTTTGTGACTTCAGTCCTCTGTGATTTGCCAGGAAAGCACAAATTTTATTAGGAGCAGACCAAAAATATGAGGCAAAAATCTGGGCATTCTGTGAAAATCTGGACAGTTGAGAGGTTTCTCTTGTGGATAAGAGTGTGTTGTCTAGGTTATTTAACTAGATAGCTAGGTGGTGTAAATCCAACATTGCTTAAATAGTGGGATTATGTGTACTTCATTGAACAATTGCCTCTGTGATAACACCCCTTATGTCATACCCCCCAATTATCCAGATTTTCGCAGAATGTCCAGATGTTTCTCTCATATTTTTGGTCTGCTTTTCATATAATTTGTAGTTTTCTGGCAAATCTCCATGATGATCTGAGGATTGAAATCACTAAATAATGACTGCATTTGAGTTTCTGAATTAATATCCTTCAGAAAATGCATGCTAACACAAATCCTGTTAGCCCAGCAACTTTCTAGGTTTAAAAAGAGCAATATTGGGCCTCCCCCCCATTATTTCAGGCTTTGTCCAGATTCATCTGGTAAGAAATTAAGAGGTATGCCTTATGTACACCTCCACTTAGTAGACCTATTTTCACTGGCAGAGGGCTAAACTATAAATTTCTATTATTGCAAGGCAAAACACAGTTTTGGAAACACAGTGATTACATCATGCTTTCAAAACTGCACTATCTCGCAGTTGGAATATGACTTATCTTATGATGCTGGCTGTTGATACTGTACAACTAGATCTGTAGGTGGTTTGAATCCAGTAATAGTTAACTACTATAAGTGTGTGTTTTGTTGTACTGTGAATAAAAGGCTTTAATTGTATATAAGATGTGTAACAATGCAGTGGCTGCTGCCAATTTCTTCTTTTTTTAGCAGAAACATCACCCTATTAAACAACTGTGATATCATCCGTTCAAATGTGCACAGTCACAATTGTAAACCAATATCTAGTGTGATTTATGTGATTCAGGCAATGTTCTGTGCCATGTGATCTTAGGTAGCCAATTCAAATTCAGCCATTGTTTCTTATTCTCAGTTGTGTCAGTATAAGTGTGAATGTATATGTAGATAACAATGTTGTCACCCAGCTACCTACTGTGTGCATGTATAGCCTGGAATTCCTCTTACAAGAACTCATGCTCATTTTTTTACAGAGAAATGTTGTATTTGATAATGATGATGTCATTGTAAACCAACATCTAGTGTGATGTATGTGATTCAGGCAATGTTCTGTACCATGTGATCTTAGGTAGCCAATTCAAATTCAGCCATTGTTTCTTATTCTCGGTTGTGTCAGTATAATTGTGAATGTATATGTAGATATCAATGTTGTCACCCAGCTACCTACTGTGTGCATGTATAGCCTGGAATTCCTCTTACAAGAACTCATGTTCATTTTTTACAGAGAAATGTTGTATTTGATAATGATGATGTAATTTGATGAAATTTGGCATTCCTAAAGCTTTTCCTGTGGCATAAGGAAATGAGATAAAGTTCTATATGTCATTGCCTTAGTTAGGAATGGGTTCATATCCATGATTATCTACACATTGCGCATTATTGTCATTGTACCATCACAGTGATGAGTGTATCACATGTGTTTTGATATAGCTATCATCAGGCAATGTTGTGTGATAAATAAGCATATAGCAACAACCTTTAAAAATCGCATTCATACATATCCCTTGCAGCAATAATATGATGTAATGCCTTTAAATACTCAAATATCTCATAACTGTAGTGACAATTCTAGTGTGGCATGTTCATTCTTCACAATATTATGTAGCTTCTATTGTTACATAGTCAGGTGTTCAAAACCTGTATTGTGCGTGCTTATACTGTTATGTAAGAATTACATCCACCACAGCTATAATGTGTACAATTACATTGGGAGAGGCCTTTTATTTCATACAAGTTGTTTACAACACAATCATATGATGCAATGACTTCACATAGGTAGTCTCACAGATGTGTTAAAACTTCCACTGTGGCACATGTGATTCATATGCATTTTGTTAGTCAGTGGACTTGCATAGCTTGCTGTTCAATTTCAGAAAAGAGCAACATTATATGAATGTATTAATGTTACACAAACACTATTCTTTCAAGTATTTATCCATTTTTATGTTGGACAAAGAAGTATAAACACATTATGTGATTTCATGGCAGTTAAACAGTTGTTTCTGGAATGTCATGATGTGAGCGCTCCTATAGAACTTGCATTGATTACTGACATATAGCTTATCAACATAGAAGGAGTGTGGTGCAATTCTGGGGCAGTGTGTCTATAAAACAAAAAAAAAATCTTCCTTGACAGAGAAAATTGATAATTGACTGCTCACAATTGTGTGAACATTAACACAGCTACCTCCTTTTCATCATTCTGACAAATTAATATTTTATAAATTATCATCAAAACTCCTTTATTACTTCATACATTAATTTCAGTTATCTGTGACAAGCTCCATGCTATCTCCTGTGGCAGAGGCAATTAATGCACAGCTATGTATACTGTGTAGTATGACAGACAAAAGTTTAACTCTGGTAACATCTGTTTGTTAGATAACTGTGTCAAACAGGAGTGGCTTAGGCAAAGAAAGCAGTTATGACTCAGGTACAGGGCCACAGATTTAAAGCCTTATGCTCCAAGGTAGGGGATATATAGGCATTACAACATGAAAGTGTTTTAAACCTTTCAAGAGTGTTCTTCATGACCGATGAGTATGCTTATTTCTGTGGTGTCAGTGGTTGATATGCAGCTTTCTGATATGTCCTGTCATGTGTTTGAGTCTAGCAAGATGCAAATGTTGAGTATGTTACTGACTGCTCACAGGCATTACTTATTTCCCAAATATTAATGCTCTGTATTGCACGTCATCATCCAAAAATGTATGCATTACTGTAATTATTTTCTTCACACTTTAGAGCTTTATAGGAACCACTATCTATTCCAGCCATGTACCCACTTCAGGAACTCTATTCCCTCATCTTTTGTACATACTATCAATCTTTCCAATTTCAAGACTAATCTCAGAAATATCTATCTGACACCTGGAAATGTACATGTTCAACCCTCAAAACAGATGTATGACCATCTACTCACTATAACTATGCCTTTCTGACTCTAAATTCATGTACACCTCCAAATCTTAGCAGGTAGTGATGGCCTGACATCAAAAGAAGCTCTCACTTTACTGATACCATACTACCATTGCGTGCTCCAGTACATGTGCGGCCAACTCTTATTACTATTTATTTTTCTATCTCGTATCCTTCCATAACATTTTTGTCTTTCTAACAATAATCAACTCTCTCTCTGTCTCTCCATGTCCTTAATTCTCGCTCCTGCTCATTACTCCTGCTCTTCTCATTCTATTCCTCGTGTCTGTTTTGGCAGTAGAATACTCCTATTATTTTTCACCTCCTTAGATTATTAGAAATGCAGTTAATATTCTGAAGAATTATGTATTGGTTTGTTGTGATATAGGCTATCCACTTCTGCAGTATATATTGCTACTTGCAGTACATATTGTATTCTTAATATTTCTGTAAATTTATTTCAATGTGTTTGTGTTTTTATCTGATTTGGGAATTTTCTCCCCTGTATATAATTACTTATTAGCTTCTGTAAAATGTTTTTTTATGTGCATCTTTGTGGAGCCTTTCTCCCCAACCCATTGTAAAATATTTAATTTGGTGCAGATCTTTCTACCCTCATATATAATTACTCATCTACTGTTTAAGTGTTTTTGAATTTGCTGTGGAGCTTTTCTCCCTGGGCCTCCACTGAAAATGGGCCATTTGCTCAGTCAGACTTTCCTATTTATCAAAAGACAAATAAAATAAAAATAAATAAATAAATTACAGTATGGTACGCCGTAAGATCATTAGAAAATATGGCTGGTGCTGTGTTATCTCACTTTCTTGTGTGTTTCTTTTGTTTACTTGCTATTATGGCAGTGTTCACTGTAATTCCTTTTGAGCATGACCAGTATAATGATGTAGATGTGAGCTATTTATAAGACCTTAAACTAATGAAATGTCATCAGATGTATGTTATAATTTGCCATTATGTATTTTGAGTGTTATTATATTCCTGCTTAGCATTTACATGAATATACAACACATGCTTCGCTAATACATGTTTAAAGGTAATACACACAGTTTCTATTGTTGCAAATGACAGCAAATGGCAATAACATGCCCTCTTCTCATGTGCATGACACAAGAGCTATAGGGTTCTTTTCTTCTTGTTTTTACATGATGAAGTGGAAAATATAGCAAGACTGTAGATTATCACAAGTACATTCCTTATATATACATGTCATATGTAATAATTGCAGTCTATGCAAATAGCCCTTATTTTATTTAATGTCCTTGCTGTCATTTCACCTCAGCATTTTATTAACATTTATAGCACATTTACTCCCCTTTGTTTCACTGCTGCTTTTTGTTCCTCTCACATCCTTTTGTTAGCATGCCCACAGTGGTGAGGCATTCCATTTATGTGGCACAACTTATAAGTAAAGATATGGCATCCAGATCCAAGGAAATTATAGGCAAAGCAGCTAGAGAGACCTCAGAGGTTCCTCACAAAGAAAATACAAGGTGTAAACAGCATGAACTGTGCAGCTAGACTAAAATCCCAATCCCTTTACTCTGTCTTCTACCGACTATTAAGGGGTGACCTATGCCTGACCTACAAGACACTTACAAATCCAGCTTGATAGAGTTGTTACACATCCGCAAGGCAAACAGCATGAGGGTCACCTGATCTATAGATCTAAACTTATTCATCAACTCAAACAAAACATGCTGGAGAGACAGATACATGTCCCAGAGATTTCCCCTTCTATGGAACAGGCTTCCTATTCACATTAAGCAGAGCCCTTCCCTGGCCCTCTTCAAATGCAGTTTGGATCAATGGCTGGAGGAAATGCAAAATCACACCTGGGGTAGTGCCTATGTCCCTTATGGACAGGGGCAGTCTGTAAGACACGCAATGCACAGGTACAAATCCATGTTATCCTCTCACCCCTAGAGGTGATATACTGGGAAAAACTGGATTATATTGTCTAGGCTTTTAAGGGCAATTAAGCCATTAGCCTAGTAATATCCTATGAACCTTTGAATTTTAATCTATGTGCATTTTTTATTTATGTGCATGGGTCAAGAATTTTGAACAAGATTAATTATTATAACATCAAAATGGAAGTAGTTATGTTAAAAATATTTTTCATGACATAAGCACATTTGACTGCATTATCTGAGTACATTTTCCACATTTACCCTCCACTATTACTTATTGTTGCAATAATTTATTTATTGGCATTTGCTTACTGAGAAAATCTACTGGGCCAAGAAGACCCCATTCCCAGTGGAGGCCCGGGGAGAAAAGCTCCACAAAGGCAGTTAGTATGAATGTACACAGTATTCAGAACAGTTAGTAAAACAAAATGCATTGTGCAAAAACACAACAAAATGCATTATAAAAACACAAGTAGTACAGAGAAATACAATACAAGGCACAGATAATAGTGTGTCAGTCCAATTACAATATAATTCAAGGCACATTTATAAGTATAAGCCTGTGTATTCTGTGTACATTCTCCCTATTTAACTTCCTGTGCAGCTTAATTCTTTCAATCAACTTGCCCTTACTTTGTATAAACTGTCCACACGTGCTCGCTTACTATGTTGCCTTTCATTTACATTTGTGCAATCAATCTTCCCTGCACCTTTTCATGGTTGCCAGCACTTCTGCTGTCCATGAAAAGGTGCTGGTAATGAGTGCAGCTACTCATCACACTAACACACTTAAATCATGTAGGCTTAATGTGAAATATACATGACTGTTAATGAATCCCAGGGCTAAAATAGATGAGCATGTTCACCTTTAACAAAGATTCATCAGCTCTAACTCCAGTTTACATGACATGCATACATACGCTATAGTTCATGCTTCTTTTTTCTGAGTTTTAAGGAGGCTCAGCCAGCAAGTTCAATGCTCAAAAAGTAATAGTTTTCCATGTGATTTAATGTTTTTTTCATAAGGGTGAAAAATATCTTACCTCCTAAGGCTGGAAAAGTATTGCACTTGTTTGACATGCACAACACTTTTCAATTGGTTTATCAAGAATGCAACACTTTCTCAATGAGGTTCAAGTCTTTTTCAAAGATTTAAAAGGTGTTTATGACCACCAAATATAAACACATTCTAAGTTCCTTCAGGATATACCCAATGTCTATTTCAGATCATGCCCTAATAGAATTTGAAATGTCACTAGAAGTTTGTTGTCCCAGTTAAATGTTTTGGGGAAAGAAGCCAGTTTGCATTTATCATTGGGCACTGATCTGAATGGATTTCTTCTTTTTTTAAGCAATAACACATCTCAACTTGTTTATTTGTCCAATATGACTCATGGGATGGGGTATAGTACAGGCTTTTGTCCCTCAAAAAAATAGAGAAATGATAGCGATGGATGACTTTCACAAAAGAATAAATACTTTATCAGCTTTATTGGATGTACAGTCACAAATGATGATTTACCTGGAGCTTTTGACCTTTTTCATTCATCAGCAGTGACATTGAGAGGTATTTACAATACAAAATAGAATGCACTTGTAAGAAGCTCAAAGTGAAAGAACTGGAATTCACACCATACAATCAGTATTTTTGGTGCTACAATTAAGTAAGCAACACATTAATAGGCAAGTCTCAAATATTTTAGACTGTAGATCTCAGGAGGTAGTATCTTCTGCATTAGAGATATTACATGTTTTTGTAATGTTGTAAGGACTTATATGATGATGAATCACACATTGAGAATTTTGAGAGAACAGATACTTGATATATAGATGCACTACATCTACCCAGTTGGACTGAAGATCAGGCTCATTCTTTAAGCTATCTGTTTTCAAAGGAGGAATTTAAGAAGATTTTGTCCAAATCCCCTGGGCCAAATGGGATAAAGAAGACCTTTGATCCAATGGAAGGGAAGCCATTTGTGAAATTATTCTCAAAAGTACCTGACCAGGTCTTATTAAAAAAAGTTATTGACAAATGGAAGTTAGCACAGATGGTAATTATACCCAAGCCAGGTAAATGCCCTCTTTTGACTGCATCTTATCACCCAATCCCAATCGTAAACCATGATTATAAGCTTTTTACAACCTTATTGGCAGGTGCACTGCTAGTTCCATGGCACTGGCTAAAAGTCAGTGTGCTACCTGAACCTAAGCAATGTCCGTAAGACAAATTCTTATCACAACTTTGTCTAGGACAGCAGCCACATAGACTATCACATCAGACTGTGGACGCCTCAATCACTGATGTAGCAGTGGAAATAGTACCACTACGGGAGTGGGATCTGTCATGGCCACACTGGCTAACATTTGGTGATGTACTAGCTCTCCAGCCAAGTAAAAGCTGATCCTCCCCCAGCAAGCATTCCATTAAAACAGTACCTGATGTAGTGTGACCTTCATCCTGTCAAGGAGTCACCCACATGGTTCAGACAATCTCTCACATGAGAATGCATAACATTTAGTACTCACATTATCACTTCCGATGCCCTGGTGTGTGCCTCCATGATGGCCCTACCCATACACTGTACAGCACCTACTGATACACCAAAACAGTAGGAGGGTGGGCAGCAAGCCTCCACAGCACACCTCTACCAACCCCTATGCATAGCACTTTGCCCTCACAATGAATATGGGGAGACTCGACCAGCTCTGCAACTGGAGTAACCATATCACCCTAATCAACTGTATCACCCTCAACCTGTATATGTTTGAGGGCTCCATGGCATGGGCATGTGTAAGCATAACAAATGTGTCTGAATGTGTCCAAAACATAGGCAGGGGATGTGAAAAACACAACCTCACTGTTAGACTCACCCTCTGCATCCACAGACTGTACATCTTCATCACCACCATCATCATCAGAAGCTACTGATATTCTGACATCATGCAGCTGGAGTTCCACAGTATCAGTGGAAGGGTCACTTGTGATAATAAGTAATCAACACAATAAACAGAGAAATAAAATCAAACGTATGACATGTAAACCATATTTTATACAGTAATAAATACTAATGCAATGGAAAAAGGGCTTTCATGTACACATGAATATACTTTCTGTACTATAATAACAATAAAAAGTGTGTGCTTAACGTGTGCAGGTAATCATGCAAAATCAGAACCGATGTGCCTACAGATATGAAAGTGAGATGAAACACAGATGATAAACATCACAAAGCAAACAACATAAGAAGCAGAAAGCAATACCCTTTACATCTACAGAATAAGAAACATCTCATACAAAAGCCTACTGTCCAGTTCCATCCCCCATCTTTCTCTTTCAGTGGTTCTTTTTCCCCACCCTTTTTGGTCACTCTGTAAATATAGATATAAGATATAAGATATAAGATTTATTTAGTCAATATAAATTAATTATATTGCATACCTGGAAGTTCAGCTGGAGACACACTTGGGTTATTCTCCATATCAGCACCATCAATGACTCTGTGTGAAACCTCATCTGTCTTGATCTCTGACCATGGGTAAGAAGTCCTCTGTTTCAGTTAGGGTTGGTTCAGTAGGACTACCAGCAGTACCCATCCATTCAGGGCCAAATGCAACTACCCTATGTTTCATGTTTGTTATCATATCACTGGCCCAATGCCTGATTTTTTTTTAAGTATGACCATGTTGTCTAACTACACTGATATCATTGCCTACCTGGTCACAGAAATAGTCATGGAAAGGCTTGTCACCTCTGCCTCTGTCTAACAGGAATAAACCATGTCACTGTAATGCCTATACGATAACCTCATTCTCTTCATTGGTGTATGGTGGTTAATGTGGTCCAGATGCCATGGGTGCCATAGCCCTGTATGAAATGAAACCTAAAAGTACAAATAAAGGAAATTAAGCAACAAGTGATTGTTAACAGAATAAATGTGTAGGAAGTTATGCAGCCATCATGCAGAAAATAATTCAAAAAGTCAGGTTTCCTGTGGCTAATGACAAGTTAACACAGAATTCATCCATGCAAAAAAAAAAGGAAATGAGAAGCAATGCTAATAGTTTGTAAGGATGGAAACATTTGTGTAACTCAGTAGTATGTTGTGGCATTAAAAAAAGAATATAAATTTTAACTTAAAAATAGATATAACTTTATTTGGAAATCCACTTGCGTTGAAAGTAGGCACACATAAATTACAGGATTAAGACATTTGTTATGCTACAAATGTAACCCCCCTGACATTGCTAATAAGTGAAACAACACTATTCTACAATAACTGTTCATATTTGTGGAGAAATATTTTAATAATGCTAGGTTAACATTTACTTTCAAAAAATGTTTAATGTAAAGAAATAACTGATATGCATGGGTATACCAAAAACAAGGAACAGACAATGCAGACAGAAAACAAATGTGATATTCTGAGATGTAATTTATCAGTAAAATAAAAATAGCTATTTTTTTTAAAAATCAGCAACATTCCTTTACATCAGTTCATTTGTTAAAGTAGAAAAAAGTTTTGCAAGTCAAATAGCACTATTGAGCTTTCTGGCCCCAATCCATCTCCTCTACTATGATACAAGTTCCTTACCTGAACAACTACTTTTATATAGTGCAAATTAATTTCTCTGAGCACTGTGAATATGCAAAGTAGACATGAACTCATTAATATTCATGAATTCCACAATCTGCAATAAGTACAAGGCAGGTAAACACAGTGTATGGACCTACACGATTGTGTACATATGCCCTAGTACTGAAAGGATGAATATTGAGAAGTGTTACTTGTTAAGGGCTGGCAAGGGTGAATGATTAGTCTGACTGTAAGAATAATCAGTGTTTCACACTCTTTACTCTTAGGTGTACACATATGAGGGTGTATTAGGAAAAACAGACTTACCAAAAAGTCTGAGAAGAGAGACATTCATACCATTTTTATGAAGTGGTCATAGCCACACTGTTGTGACGCTGAGTAAAAATTAGCCTGCATTTCTAAGGAATTAAAGAAAGAAAATAAAACAACTGCAGTGTTGCAAATATTTCTTTAATATTGGTGAGGAAAAAATTAGTCTAACTGTGGCCAATATCTCATTCATCCAAACATCTACTGGTAAATTAGAAATGATAACTTTCAGAACTTTGTTCTGTTGCACTGTTAATGTTAAGTGATAAAATGTTATATCTTGAGTGTATGTAAATTACCTTTTCTTCTTCCTAATATATGTCTGTGTCTTTGGCAAATAGACAAAATAATCTCAAGTGTGTATTGTTAATTGAACTGGTTTGATGACTCATATCCAGAAAGGGTGCTGTCTGTGTGAATGTAGTGTTTCATATGGTCATGTTACAAAACAATAACGTTGAGAAAACATCAGAAAGATACATTTTAAATATTTATTTCATACATGCTTCACTTTTTTCTCTTTTTCATCCTTTGCATGCCATTTGGCATTGCACTCTGTTGACTGTTAGTTGTCACTACCAGTGAGCCACAGTTCACTTTCTAAGGTAAAAACTCACAGCTTTAATTTGGAATACTATTGGAAGCACAACTGAGACTGGTGTCAGTGCACTGCCGTTAGCACTACTGACAGCACTGAGTGAAGAAATTTCACCTCTCAGTTAACTGTCTCTGTGGCACAAGGAGTAAGTGAAGTGGCCATAAAGAAAGAGAACACATAAGGCAGGGTTAGAATCCTGTTTAATGATTTTTCTGACAAGGTTCATATTAAATATTAACACACAATGGTATACATGAAATGAACAGGCAAGTCTCTGTCGGATAACTGCTAAAAATCTTACCTGTAGTCCATGTGCTGCTACAAAAGTGTTGTTGCTGAAAAATCACCTCTTCTCATTATTAATAGCAATATGTGCGATGGATGATATAACATATGACATTTTGTAAAGTGTGATAACAAAAAGCAGTAAATATGAGTAATGTGGACATTTGTGTCATATATGCTGAAGGACTTATTCATATCTCACAATTATTTAATGTGACTGTATTACATTTTATTTTAAACTTTTATGCCATTATTAATTGTATACACTGTACCAATAAGGACCTTCTGTAAGTTTCTGTTTGTACTCTTTCTGAACAATTGCCATTACATGAAATCTTGATGATGTGTAACACAAGTACTTGTGATGTGGCAACCAGATGTGAAAAAGGTGAATGTGCCATGTTAATGCTATAAGTGCTCATTTCCTTGCTAGATATATCCTTTAATTGTGTTAAAGTATAATTTATTTGCATAATTATTTTTGCCCTTTTCATTTGTGTGCTGCTTGGCAGTGTATAACCATGTTTCACGCAAGTAGGAAAAATTGAAAGTTTTAATCTAAACTACTTCTGTAGTGCAAATGAGCCTGGCACCAGTGTGCATCCATAAGCAGTCCGGATATTACTAAGTAAAGAAGATGCACTTGTCAGCTACCTACCTTTGGGGACAAGCTATAAAAACACTGGGCAGGATTCATTAAACCTCCGTGTAAGAGTTAGCAAGTCTTACACGGAGGCAGCAGTTAAACAGGGTGATGTCAGCATGCCATGCATATTCATGAGGGCATTCTGAATCACACCCTGGGCTAATACGGTCCGTGTAGGAAAGTAGGGGGCATGTCTGCATGGCGAGTCCTGCAAAGGGACACGCCCCCAGAAGAGTCACAGTCCTGAAAGGAAACTCCCATGAGTGAGTCTGCGGAAATGTCAAGAAACACAACAAACATGGCCCCACAGACTATAAACCCAGCTGTAATGTAAAACGTAAAAATTAACAGTTTAATTTTTTTTTTTATAATTTCAAAAAAGTTTGCCCCTAATTGCGCTCTTTTGCACGGGTGTGCCCTTCGCTCAGCCACAGTTAGCAGTCATTGGAAAAGCATAAAAGATCTAAATATGCAAATTAAGCCAAGTAGCAATAGCGTAGCGGTAGAGATATTGACCAAAGAGGAGGTATTAACGGTTCGAGCCCCAACAACATCATTTTCTATTTTTAGTGAAATAAGCACGAAACAATCCCCTGACATATATGTACATATATATAACTATAATTTAAGTAAAATGTAATGAAATGGACCATGTATTTTTGAAGAAATCTGATACAATAAAAAAAAAAAATTTATAAGTGCCCATAGCTGAGCAGCGCTCTACCAAGCTGAGTATGACTGCCTGCAGGTGAGCAGTGGTTTAACAGGTGTAATATGAGTGTCTGGAGTTGAGCGGCACTTTAACACACTGAAACTGTGTACCCATAGCTGAGCAATGCCTCACACAGCGTAATATGCATGCTCATAGCCAAATGACGTGTAAACCAGCGTTAACCGTTTGCGCGAAGCAGTGCAACGTGCCAAACAGCTTACCGGCGGGCAACGTAGGACAGACTGTATCAAAGCCGCCTTTACACAGACACACCTCCTAGCCTGTCTAGACAGTAGTAAAATAAAAAAAGCAATGCCCAGGCTCGAACCCAGGATACTGTGCATCATAGTCAAAGTACTGAACCACTAAGCCATGACAGTTGCATTAAGACATGCAGTATTAGCATATATATAGGAATGAATGGAAATAGAAGCATGATGAAGCAGTTTTTTTTAAGCTGATACATTTCCAAAATGGCCAATCACAGATAAGTGCAGGAAAAATGGCATATATAAGCCCCATAGGTGGGAATACACAGCATAACTGATTGTGGAACCTATTTGCAGTCAGGATGGCAGGTGTAGGAGAGGGCAGTTGCTTCCGAGCACAGAGGTGGGGTGTTGAGGAGTCCAAATATATGGTTTGGCTCCTAGTCCATGATCAAGAGGCTCAACTCATGCAAGGCCAGGTTCTGTGGGGTGCGTACAAGGCAGAGGCATGGAACCGGTTGGCACATGATCTCACCAGTGCCACAGGCATACCAAGGACTGGAGAACAGGTCCATCACCACCATGCGGACCTGAAGAGATGAAACCAGGACCAACTGAACCGTTGGATCCAGGAGGCCCGGCAAATGCCCAACGCCCCTCTACTGAGTAAGTATCCATGTAATTACATATGTAATAAATTATCCTAGCTGATATTATGGAGATGTATGTTCCAATATTACTTCATTTATATTACAGCTGCAGGTGTGCGTTCCGTGAATTGGCGAGCCTATGGTGATAGGCTGGTGCGGTTGCACCACCAGGCAGGTTAGTAATTATTTTTCTGTAATTGTTATACAAAATAAGTGAGACAGCTTGTAAAAGAGTTCAGTGTAGTTACATATTAATAAAGTTCAAATAACACTAGAAGGAAGATTCTGCTAGTACTGTATGATTAGATAAGTGATGCAGCCTGTAATCCAGAAATAAAAATTAAACAAGTCTGAAATAGAGATTTTCCACCTGTATTGTAATATCAGATAACCTGCTGCAGCCTGAAAATTAGTGGTAAACAAGCTTAAGACAATAGACATGTGTCAAATACATCCCCTTTTAAAATCAGCCATATGAAACAAGTGAGTCTGTTGGAAAGGATTGTTGTAACCAAGTAAGACATGTTAATAACACCTAGAATTAAGTACCATCTTGAATTGTAAAAATAAAACAAGTGAGAGTTTGAGAAAGAGGTATGAATCCACCAAGAAAGCTGTAATAACTATTGAATAAAGTATACTGCAGTCAGTACATAATGAAATGAATGACACAGCCACAACCAAACAGTGAAATGTTTGCAATAAAGTACTGAAGCTGGAATGTGTCTGTCCCACAATTTGGATATGTTGCAGTACCCTTGCAATATGGAGATAGTATGGTTGTATGAAATAATGAACATCCACAATTGTCTAGAGTCATATAAATCAAATGCAGCAGGTTGCTGTACCTGAACACAGCCAGATATGAACGTGTATGACTAAAAATGCAATGTATATTAATGTAGCAGTAACAGTCCCATCACCAACATTCCTAAGGTTACATATAGGAAACTGTACTAAGACCTGTAGGGTATATATATCTGCAGCTACTAGAAATGTACAGCATATGTATAGGTAGTTGAAGTTGTTAATGAAATATTTCTTCACCCTACCCTATATTCACAAATAATGCCATTCCACAACAAACTGGGTATGTGTATTCACAATTAATTCCTATGGACATTTGTCCTGTTGGTTCATACATATTCGCACGTACGTTGATGCATGTGCCCTGTTCACATATCCAAACCTGATGGCCTGTTGCCATCAATCAACCCTGCATGCTGTTGGATTGTGTACTGTTGTTCAAAATATGCATGTGTTATGCTTGCTGTTCAATGTTTGGAATTTATGGATGTTTGGTTAATGGGAATACTGATGCATGCTGTTACAACTAATTTTGAATGGTATTGTTTGTTACTAACCCAAAATGTCATAAAATATTGCTAAACATAGGACAACAGGGAAGGCGGGTTCCAGCCGACCCACCTCTCCCACCTCAGCTAGCAAGTGCACCTGGCACTAGTGCCCAGGCCGGAACCTCCTCCGGTGGCCCTGTGCTACCTTCGGGTGGAAGAGCTGCAGGGGATGGGGCTCATCTCCCCTCTGCAAGCGTGGCCAGAGCAGAATGTCCACTCACCCTCCAAAGTGTCCAGTCTGTGGTGCATAGCGAGATCAGGCATTCTGTGCTTGAACCCCTACGCCAGCTTGAGGCATGGGTGGCGCAACTCACGGGTGTGACTGCTGCCTGTTATACACAGCCCCCAGCACAGCCCCGTCCTGGGCAGTGAAGGCGCAGTGGCAACTGCCCATGAGTGAGGATCTCAGTTCCACTGTTGCCATCTGTGGGCTCATGGGCTTGCGATATTCAAACATCCGTCCTCGTCAATTGTGTTTCCCCCCCCACATGTGTCATACTCCGCCCCTGTATGTGTCTTGTTTGTCTTGTCTGTTAACCTCCCCTACCTACCTCCCCAAATATACCTACTTCCTGTACCTCACATTCCACTCTCACCTGAAAAAAAAAATAAAAAAAGGGCACTCTGTTCCCGCACAAAATTACACCCCATACATAGCTGCCCATTTTGCAGACATGTCTGCTGGACATGTGAACTGGTAATTACAACTGGCTGTACAACATATTTTGTTGTCCTCACCAGTCTCTCAGGGGTGGAAGGTTTCAAATTTCACACCAAATTACAAACATATGCACAGCTGTTTTTGATAAACAAAGGGGCAGCTATGGGCCTTTCCTACATCCTTCCTGCAATTCCCGAGCTTGTTTTCCTACTGTCCTACCCTCTTTGTGCCCCCTTTTTCACCACTTTCCTATCTCGCCATTTTCTTTTCTTACAAAGAAATTAGCGCGGATGTGTGTGATAGTAAGCACTTTTAAGCAGTAGTAAGCGGGTGTGCGCTTGTGTGCGCTTAGCTAAGCGTGTGTGCGTGAAGCTAAGTGACAGTGCGCATGCGTGAGCTACGCGCAAACCAGCACTAACCCGCTTAAAACTGCTTAAAAGTGCCTTAGTCACTTGAATGACAAGGCCTGTAGTCTGCTCATCAGCAAAATAAAATTCCTCTGTCAGTCTCGAACCCAGGACCTTGGAAACACTAGTCTACATGACTTACCACTAAGCCATGACTAATATACAATAACTTTGTGCTGAAAGCAATATATCATGAAAGAGTAGGACTGAATGTAAAGGGAATATAGGAAGGCTATTACACAAAGCTTTTCTTGTATCTTTACTGGCAATTCTTGTGGATTTGCATTACATTAGTGTGAGAAGAAAAACAGCCATGCTAGTAGGTAGCTAGTAGTTAATAATGTGACAGTAGCACCTTGCAAACCACACACACTATCAGAGCAGGATAAACACTGCCATATTTGAATAGGTAAGAGGCCAGACCTCTCAACTGTGTCTGCTTTACAGGGATGTTCCTGATTTGGAAACAAATGTTAACTGTGCCCCACTGACTCCCTGTGAAATGTACTAACAGTAGGCAGACAGGTGTGGAATCCCATGTAATGGTAACTGTCAATTACTTAAAGTATGCACTACTTGCATGTCAGAAATGGTGTAGTAATACATATGCTCAAAATACCCCACAGTCACAACTGCAGAATATCTGAAATATATCACGAGTGTATCCCACTGATATGTACCATTCCCTGAGGCTGATAAAAGATACACCTGAGAATATCTGAGGCCTGCAAGTGTCACAAACTCACAGGCATATCATTCTGTCTGCTGTCACACACTCTGTGAATAGTTGTAGAATTGCTTCCACAAGCACACCCTCATGTGAATAGCTGTAGAATTGCTTCCACAAGCACACCCTCATGTAGGAGTACAACCCAGAAATATCAAAGGATGTAGCCAACTAATAAAATAAGGACAGTACAGCATTTTACAAGCACTGCATGTACCTGCTATCCATAACTATTAGTACAAAGTACAAGGCCCCACTACTGCTAAGCAGCAAACTAAAATACCCTTGTTGGTGTCAAGCCCCACACCTTGGCCAGACCAGACTGCATGCAGTACCACCAAACCACACCAAATATATAAGGAATTGCTGCTGAAAGAAATATAGCAAGCATTACAAGGAGTGAATGCAAATGAAAAATAGGAAAGCCATAGCAACACATTCCAGTAAAGACACATAGCAGGTCTTCAAGGAGTGAATGTAAAAGCTAAATAGTGAAGCCATAGCAACAAATTGCAAGAGCCACTGCTGTATACCAGTTAATCCACAAGTCCCACAGGAAAGCACATACTCCCATTTAAACAGTATTAGTATTATTAGGTGTCAGTTAACATACACACTGAGAAGAATGAACTGGAGGAAGCAATAGTCAGGTTTCAGTACAACATGCATTTCAGTGCCTACAACACAGCCTTAAATATGAGAGACATACCAACCTTTACACTCACAGAACAGTGTCCACAGCATGCCAGCATAGTCCCCACCTTGAAAATCTGAAAGGGCTATGCCTACATAACCTAACATTTATAGCACTGTCCTGACATCACAGTGAGAACTGCAATTACCACACAGCAGGCTGCATGCAATTAGTAAATGCTGGCTAACAATTTGTGCAGAGGCCATCACATGCACATGTGCAGATACCTACAAAAGCAGCCTGTACTCCCAGTCCACATATGCAATAGTTTCATTGCAAAAACCGGAGGGAGAGACAGAGAGAGAGAGAGACAGACAGACAGACAAACAGACAGAGAGAGAGACACCAAAAATAAATAAATAAATAAAAATAAAAACCATCAAGCCAACCATCTGCAGGCCAGCCAGCAGCAAGCCATCACAAACAGCAGTGAGAAACAAAGGTAATGTAAGCTACATAATCTAATAATCTACATACTGTGAAACCTCCATATGTGTTAGCAGTCTGTATCTATATATATATATATATATGAAGATGTGCATAGGGCAGGGGACATACTGCAACTGTTATTGAAGGCTGGACATACATATGTATTTGAAGGTTGCTATGTGCACATATCAATGTAGGTTGTAGTGCAACGTACAATGTAGGTTGTACAGTAATGGATGTTTAGCAGTATGTTAGTGTGTGTATTCGCATGTGTAAATAAAAAAAAAAATATATATATATATATATATATCTATATATATATATATATATATATATATATATATATATATATATATATATATATATATATATATATATATATATTTATATATGTATATATATATATATATATATATATATATATATATATATATATATATATATATATGCATATATGTGTACATAGATAGAGATGGATGTATAAAAGATAGATATATATAGATAGATAGAATATGTATATACATATATATGTAATAGACACATACATATACAGATATATATAGATACATACACATATACAGACAGATATGAATGTCTAGAGATATGTATCTCTCTCTCTCTCTCTCTCTAGATATATATATATATATATATATATATATATATATATATATATATATATATATATATATATATATATATATATATATATATATATATATATATATATACTGAGAGAGGCACATGTGTGCAGATGTTTTGCAACAGGTGCCTGGTGACAAAGGCATGGACTGAGCACCAGTGTGGATACTGGAGTACCATACCCCATTCCAAAACACTTTCACCACTAACCACCACATAGGTGGTTGCCTGCCTACTACCGGATGTGTCAGAAGGGAACATGGGAAACAAGTGTACAATAGCCTCCCCTTTGATATTCACAATGGCACACTAGTCTTGTAATCCCTGTACATGGTACGTGTCAGCACAAATGGTGTGTCAGCTAAGGAAATGTAGGTCACTGTACGCCTCTACACCTCACAATGTCCTACATGGTATGTACCTCCCATGACAACTACAGAAAGGGAGAAGGACACAGTCATACCTAACAAACAGTGATAATGCCCTCAAACACATTACCTATGCAGAGTGACTGACAAAACCACAGATAGAGTGCCTTTCATACTACCTACACAGAGGTTACCACTGCTGGATATACATAGTTAAGTCACACCCATAACAGTTGTCCAACAACCATGGTAACACCTCACAATATCCCCAGCCTAAATGACCTATGTCTGGCATCCTTGGCACCGCAGTAAAGAGAACATGGTGGAGGTACATGTTCCTACCCACAAATAAACCATACCCTGGAGTAGACAACCCAGCCTTAAGAAGCAAGGCTCCTCATTAGTAGATGTCAGACATACCCCTGTTGAATGTTATGCAAATAGGTAATATGCCATATGAGTCACCCTGTGTAACTGTTTGACAGGAGCAAGTACAATCACATCACATGTGTCCCAAGGGGCAGGGTAGCATAACAGTATGCTACTGTAGGCCCAGGGCCAATAGCATACTACCTACCTATGACACAATGCACACACATATGTACTCATTGCAATACCAACTACATGAGGTGGAATGAGTGTGCCACTGACTGTTTGCAAGGACTGTAATGGTGTGATTGCTCAGCATGAGTTTCTGTCTGTCATGGTAATGTGTGTCCTTGGTGTGAGGCCAGAGAAAGATGTGTCAGTTATTGGGATGCAAACATACTACATTGCCATATGTTGTGCTGTGGTTCCCTGTATATGACTGTGGTGTAGGTAGGGGTATGGCCGCAAAGACTAGGGTGCATTACCATTGAAATTTTAACTGTGCATTGCATGCATTGCATGGGTTGACAATGTTCCCCATCCATTACCTTGATACATACCCCCAGTGTGAGGTTGTGCATTGGATCTCAAACAGTGTGCCGACTGCTGGTGTGTACTAGTTTGTTGTATGGAGTGTGCCAGGCACTGTCACACAGTTGTTGGCTGAGCACTGATATGTGGTCATTTACATGTGTATCCCCCAATAGACAGACAGATGCTATATATGGCAGTTCAGTGATATCACTACAGTAGAGTATTATGTGTTCCATATTACTTGCTCACATATTTTTCTTTTCCTTCCAGGGCAATGGTGCACCAGCACAACCCCTCGTACTCGGCTGCAGAAGATGAGGAGATACACCAGAGCCTGGTGTGGGATTTTGCCACACTCTTTTCCCGCACCAGCCAGAACCAGCAGGAGAGGGCTGCATTGTGGCAAGACCTTGTCCGTCGGGTAAATGACATAGGCATGCATAACCAGACATATGAGCAGGTACGCCATCACTGCAGTGATTTAATTAGAAATGTCCGTCAGCATGCATCTGATATCCACAGGCAATAGCTTGCCACAGGTGGTGGGGCAGCTATACAGCCCCCCCTCACCAGACTGGAGGAGCTTCTCCTAAGTGTTGTGGCTCCAGCTCAACAACAACAACATCCGCAGACATGTGTAATGATGGAGGCTTGAGCCACCCAGCATGTGGACATGGAGCGTGCAGGTAACATGCCGTATCTATAGTTGACTGTTCTCTGCACTGGTAGTTTATGCATGTGTGAGATGTGTACTGTGTTTGTAGCTGTTATCCTGGAAATTATTGTGCAAGATTGATATTCTCAATATCAGCAGTAGACCTGTGAAAGCCAACTGTTGTACTACTGTACTGTATCATACTCACAGTATCAATGGCACAGTTGTGCCCACTGACAATAAATGTCTTATTTGTGCAGGTCCCTCTGGTGTAACAGCAAGGCAGCCAATCCATGCTGGTAAGTGTGTAATAACAATACTTTTAATACTAATGATAATAATAGTAATAATACCCTCTAACAGTATTGCTATGTGTTGGATTGCAGGTGTGTTTGTGTCTGTGTGTTTGTATCTCATGTACTGAGGAGTGTGCATGTGCCCGTGTGTGCATGTGTGCCCATGTGCCCATGTGTGCATGTGTGCATGTGTGCATGTGCCCGTGTGTGCATGTGCCCAAGTGTGCATGTGTGCATGTGTGCATGCGCCCATGTGTGCATGTGCCCATGTGAGCATGTGTGCATGTGCGCATGTGTGCATGTGTGCATGTGTGCATGTACGCATGTGTGCATGTGCGCTTGTGTGCATGTGCCCATGTGTGCATGTGTGCATGTGTGCATGTGTGCATGTGCCCATGTGTGCATGTGCATGTGTGCATGCATGTGTGCATGCGCCCATGTGTGCATGTGCCCATGTGAGCATGTGTGCATGTGCGCATGTGTGCATGTGTGCATGTGTGCATGTACGCATGTGTGCATGTGCGCTTGTGTGCATGTGCCCATGTGTGCATGTGTGCATGTGTGCATGTGTGCATGTGCCCATGTGTGCAGGTGTGCATGTGCGCATGTGTGCATGTGTGTCCATGTGTGCATATGTGCATGTGTGCATGTGTGTGCATGTGTGCATGTGCACATGTGTGCATGTGTTCATGTGCAAATGTGTGCCAGTGTGTGCATGTGTGCATGTGCCCGTGTGCATCTGTGGTAACATTTTTATTTATTTATTTATTTTATTTAACATTTGTTGACCGGGAATGTCCGACTAGGTTCCACAGAGCCTGTTTTCAGCGGAGGCCCGGGGAGAAATGCTCCAGATGCATGTCTTTGGAATGTGGGAGGAAACCGGAGTGCCCGGAGGAAACCCACGTGAACACAGGGAGAACATGCAAACTCCACACAGAAGGCACCCCAGCCGAGAATCGAACCAGAGAACCTCTTGCTGTGAGGTGACGATGTTAACCACTGCACCACTGTGCCGCCCGTGTTGTGTACACATTGTAAACTGTGTTTCCTGTCTTCCTCTCACAGGTTCTGGTGTTGCTCTGGTGGTGTGCAGCAGGGAACCTGAAGCCACTGCTGGGGATAGTGATAATGATGATACATGTGGAATGGCACAGGGAGGTGTGACAGGGTCTGTTGTTGGTCATCCAATCGACAGTACACAGCAGACAACCCCATCAATGCGCACAGTCATCCTGCCAATGCATCCATTGTCACCAATGTCCTTAGGTGAGGGACAGCATACAGTGGGCATTGACGAGGGTAATGTGGTATCAGTGGCACATGCATCCCCTGACAGCAGCCATGGCCAGAGTCCTGACATGGTACCACACAGGTAGATGTCCAGGGGTTCTTGTGGGAGCATCCATGGTCATACTGCCCCTGTCAGACGTGCCCACAGAGGTCTTTCAACCTCAGCTATGTTCCAGGCTGTAATGCAGGCACAGGTACATATGGAACGGTACACCAGACAGGGTCTGAGGGAGCTTAGAGTACATTGGACTGATATGAATGACACTATGTGTGAGATTGCGGCTGCCATCCGTAATTTCACCGAGGTCATTGACAGACGTTGGGGGGACACATTAGATCTGTTCCACAACTACATGTCCATGAGCCAGGGCAATGCATAACAACTGAGGCATCGACGTGGATGTATGCCAGCAACATCAGCAGCTGGCAGTCATCGCTGACGACAACAAACCTTCAGCCGCTCCCATAGTGCCGGTACCAGCCCCAGCAATGCTGGGTCTGTGCTGTCATCAGACCGCCCTAAGAGACCACGTGCACATGGCTCTGGATAGTCCCAGCAGGGACATGTGTCCAGTCATCAACCAACTGCTTCTGATGACAGTACCCAGTCTGGCTTAGTACCTGACACTGTCCGTAGCACCCCTGCCAGGCACAGGTACCGTGTCCGTGGCCAGAGACAGTGATCTGTATGACCTGGCAGGTACAGTCTGTGGCTGTCCACAAACAACCGTATATGGCAGCCACGAGGTGGAACTGTGTGCATGCATACACACATGTATAATGCTAACATCTAGGGCTAACACATACATGCACACACTGCATCAACCTTGCCCCATCTTGTACTGTTGTCCCTCACTAACACACACACACACATATACATGTTGATTGGTTGTATCAGTGGCAGACTCAGGCATACCAAGTACATAACCTGTGCATATGATGAAACTGTGCCACCTGCAATCTGTAACATTGATGCAGGAACAGGTTAACATGGTGCTGATGCACAGGGTGACTTCATAGAAGTGTAGTAATATTATCATGTTGTTAACAGTACAGTGTAATGATATCATTGTGGGTATATCCCAGCATGCCTGATGCATTAACAGTATGATTGTCATTGTATTGTTTTGTACACCACTATTAATTACCATAGTGTAATGTCTGCACATCTTTGCATTCTGGTGGTAAGGCTGAAAACACAAGGCCACCTTCATAGGTAGCACAGGGGATAAGAAAATGGAAGTAATGATACTCAATGCCGGACATGTAAACCGCAAGATGCATGCAGTCCAAACTCTACTCTGCATGGAGAATGTTGATATCTGTGCAGTAATAGACAACAGGTTCAAGACTCCCAAGAGCACCCTAGCACTACCGGATTACACCTCATACCATGCTTGTCGGCCCATAAACTTGCACCAAACCAGAACAGGAGGGGGAGTATCAATATTCGTCAAAGATACACACACCTCCAGGTTGGTGGCACAGCACAAAGCATCAGAGACTATCCATGTGCAACTAACAGTGGGTAAAACTGCCTTCCAGTTTATAGCATGCTACAGACCACCCTCCCAAACCCAGGAACCCCACTTGGCCTTCCTGAGAGCACTGGAAAATATGAAGGTCTCTCCAAACACCATTATATTGGGTGACTTCAACTACCCAAACATAGACTGGGAGCATTACTCTAGCTCCAACACCCTAGCTCAAAGGTTCCTAGAATGTATAAACTCAAATGCTATGGAACAACTTGTTATCACTCCCACAAGAGGGGAAAACATACTGGACCTGATCATCACCAACATGGGGACTCTATGCTCCAGATCAGAAGTGTATCCCTCACTGGTAAGATCAGACCAAAAACTAATCTCACTGGATATTCACATCCCGACCCCACCCCCTGCCCAGAAAACTACAGTGTAAAACTTCTCTAAAGCAAATTTCACACTCCTCAAAACCGAGGTGGAATCCTTCAAAGCCCCTGGGCCTGTGGAAAATATGGCCCAGACTGCAGAATCCTTTATAAACGCATTCTATAAACACCTTCAGGAATACATGGATCATGCAATCCCAAATAAAACCAAGACCCAATCCTGCAAAGGCAGACGTCCTGTTTGGTGGACCACAGCCATAAACAAACTATACAATAGAAGGAGGAAGCTACTACATGATAGAGCAAAATCCCAAAAAGGGAAGGCATCTCTGATCAGTGTTAGCAAAATACTATGGGCACTCATATAATCGTCTAGGGCCAGCTTCGAGAGAAAAATTGCACAGGACACTAAGGATAATCACAAGGCTTTCTTTAGTTATGTTAGGAACCTGGGTGGGAATTCCTAGATATGCTCAGAATTAGTCCAAAATGACAAAAAATACACCGAACCCACAGACATTGCCAACATCCTAGCTGACAGGTTCAGCGCAAACTCCCCCCACTCCCCACCAGAAGGGCAAATATCTATCCCAGCAGAGTGCTGCCCCCCCTGACATCTCAGATGCTCAGGTAAGAGCTGCCCTCTCCAAAGCAAAAAACATAGCATCAATGGGACCAGATGGTGTCCCAGGCTGTGTCCTACATGAACTCCAAGATGAGCTAAACCCAAACATAAAACTACTGTTCACTCTCAGCCTTACCCCAGGATATGTACCCACAGAGTGGTGTACAGCAACAGTGGTCCTTCTACACAAAGGTGGTGCCTCAATGGATCCTGGAAACTATCGCTCCATAAGCCTGACTAGCTTGGTCTGCAAAGCTATGGAAAGGATCATCATGGACCTCATAAATAAATATATTGGGGACCTACAGGCACTGGATCCTACCCAGTTCAGCTTTGTTAAGGGCAGATCCTGCCTCTTTAACCTGGTCAATTTCTTTGAAACAGTCACCAAGGCCATTGACGAGGGGAAGGTGGTCCACACAGCCTACCTGGACCTCGCAAAAGCCTTTGATACAATACCCCACTTGGGCATTATAGATAAGCTCACCAGCTTAAATATAAACCCCTATGTCACTAGATGTGTTGCAAACTGGCTCAAGGATAGAACCCACATGGTTAGAATTGCTGGAGCCATGTCAGACTCCAAACCAGTTACAAGTGGCATCCCACAAGGCTCAGTCCTGGGACCTCTCCTGTTCGGTATATATTTCTCGGAGGACTGTTGCTGACCAAGTTCGCAGATGACTGCAAACTGGGTGCTATAATCGACTCTCCAGCCGACACAAGCATCCTCCAAAAGTGCCTCATAGAAACAGACAACTGGTGCCAGAGCCATGGCCTCAAGCTAAACGCCAAAAAGTGTATAGTCATCCCCTTTGGCAAAAACAAAGTGCCCACAAATTACCACATAGGTGGTAATCCATTAAGTACGGAAGAAGTAATTAGGGACATGGGAACCCAAGTTGATAGCAATCTCTCATTTGACAACCACGTGGCCAAAGTGGTTAGAAAAACATTTTATATAGCCCACCTAATCATGAAGGGATTCAGATCTAGATCAGGGGAAGTCATTGTGCCTCTTTACTCATCCCTCATCAGGCCCATAATTGAGTACAATGCCTCTTTTGGGATGTACCTTACCAGACACCTGCAGCAACTGGAAAGACCCCAAAAGTACCTCACCAAGAGGATCAAAGGGCTCAAACAGATGACATATGCTGCCCGGTTAACAAAACTCCATACTCAGTGGCATACCGCCTGCTCAGAGGCGATCTGTGCCTGACGTATAATGCCATGTCCAACCCGGAAGTAATGGACATGCTGCACCTCAGAAAATCCAAATCCCATCGAGCTACGCGCTCGAGAGACTTGAACCTCAGCACTGGCATAAATAGGGCATGCTGGAGGGACAGATTCATAACCCAGAGGCTCCCTACACTCTGGAATAAAATCCCAGTCCAGGTTAGGCAGAGTCCCTCATTGACTCTCTTCAAGAGGAATCTTGATGAGTGGATGGGGGATCATAGGTTTACCCCAGGTATCACTTCTGTGTCACTGTTAGACAAAGGCACAGTATACTAACCTCGAAAAGGGGCATAGCAACATTAATTTAAAATGGGTGGTGAAAGCCAAACACACTCTGGCTTGGCTTATAAATGCCGTAGGGCAGATAGCCTAGTATGAACCTATGAACCTATGACCCTATACCCACAAGCCCAGGTTGTTGCCACAGCGTGACGCATCACAGACTATCCAAGTGCAACTAACAGTGGGTTAAACTGACTTACAGTTCATAGCCTGCTACAGACGACCCTCCTAAACCCACGTAACCCACTTGGCCTACTTAAGAACACATGAATATATGCAGGTGTCTCCAAACAACAATATATTGGGCAGCTTCATTTACCCACACATAGACTGGGAGCATTACTGTAGCTCCAACACCCTAGGCAAAGGTTCCTAGAATCCATACACTCAAATGCTATGGAACAACTTGTTACCACTCCCACAAGAGGGGAAAACATGCTGCACCTGATCATCACCAACATGTGGACTATAGGCTCCAGACCAGAAGTGTATCACTCACTGGTAAGGTGACACCATAGACTACTGTCACTGTATATTCACATACCAACCACAGCCCCTGCACAGAAAACCACAGTCAAAAAGTTGTGTAATGCAAATTCCATGTATTTACATGAGGCAGGCTTCACACATGGGAACTATTTAAGGTCACAGGTACATATGTCTATGTGGCACACACATACCTCATGTGTGCATTGAAAATACTGATATAATATATGTCATACAATATTAAGAGCAACACCCAACACACATGGACAAATTGTGTGACAAAAACACGCATGGTATTTGTAGGCTTCAAATCCCTACCTAACTAGGTTATGACACTTGAGAGAGATGCATAAGCAGAGTGTGCTATTCGCATTGCTGGGAGATTTCCCTTCTCCTGCTATACTTATAGGGTGCTGACATCATCAGTGTTTAGAAAGAGGAATGTACATCATGTAGTGTGTTCTTCTAGTTGCCAAAAGGAACATTTCTTTCAAACAGAATTGCACACACACTAACCCCCCCCCCAAAACAAACATGGAGCATTTGAAGGTTTCAAACCCCAACCTAACTATGTTATGACATTTGAGAAAGATGCATTAGCAGAGCGTGCTATTCACATTACTTGGAGCAATCCCTTCTCCTGCTTTACTTATAGGGTGCTGACATCATCAATGTTTAGAAAGAGGAATGTGCATCATGTAGTGTGTTCTTCTAATTGCCAAAAGGGACATTTCTTTCAAACAGAATCGCATACACACTAACCCCTCCTCCTCAATCACACACACACTGCACATTTGCAGGATTCAAACCCCCACCTAACTATATTATGACACTTGAGAGAGACGGATTAGCAGAGCACACTATTCGAATTACTGAGTACCTTTTCTTCTCCTGCAGTATTTATAGGGTGCTGACATCATTATTTATAAAGAGGTATGTACATCTACTACTATCTGTCAGTAAGGGGGATAGCATATATATGCATTAACAGATGCCTACTTCAGGGTCACATATGCACATCAGCACTGCCAGGTTATGTTTTATACCATGCTTCGTGACCACAGGACCTGTAATACACAACACAGCCAGTTCAGACCACCCCTCCCATATCCAGGAACTACACTTTGCTTCCCTGGGAACAGTGTAGGATATGAAGGTGTTCACATACACCATTGCAGTGGTTAACTTCAGGTACAGGTATATTGAGTGGGGGAACTACTCAGGCCTCAACAACATCACCCTACAGCCACTACAATTTGTGAATCCATGTGCTATGGCAGGACCAATCACCACAGCCACAAGGGGGAATACATATTTGACCTGACCATCTGCAACATGGGGACTCTATGTTCCACACCAGAGGTAGACCACCATTGTTAATATCTGACCATAACCAACTTTCCTTGGACATCCATATCCCATCCCCACCCCCAGGCAAGGACGTCACTGCAAACAAAGTATTTATCAAATGCAGACTTTGCACTTGTGAAGACTGGGGTGGAAGACTTCAAAGGACCCATGCTGGAGGATTATACAGGACACTCTGCATAATCCTTGACAATTGCATTCTATGAGCATCCGGCAGGTTTGCATTGATCATGCTATCCCAAATAAACCCAAGACTCCTCCACAACAGGAGACCTGTCTGGTATACACCAGCCATATATAAGCTGCACAACAGAAGGAGGGAGCTAATACATTACAGAGCAATATCCCACAGAGGGAGGATGTCTCTGAACAGTATTGGCAAGACACTTCAATCCCTCAAAATCATCACTTCAAAGTGTTGACAGTGAAATTGTCCAGATACTGCAGATAAGGCTCCACTCAGTCTGTAATTGACACCCAGTTACTGTTATAAGTCCTCGCCAACCCTCTTCCAGCAAACTCCAGTCACATGGATGTGACATTGCAAATTCAACCCCTGGGATCTCCACTGTGTCCCTGCTTGATGGAGGAACAGCACACTAGCCTTAAATGGTGCCTTCTGTGACCTACTTTACAGAGGCAGAGTAGCCTACTGTACTGGGGAGGCAGACACCAAACACACTCTGGCTAAGCTTATGTATTCCCTAGGGCAAACAGCCTAGTATTGACCTCTACACCCATATGTTTAATTTTCAGATGCACAATATTTGTTGCTGATAAACTGTTTGCATGTCTTTATTGCCATAGCTTTGCCTGTTTCTATGAACAACTTGTGTATCTGTGGCAGATTTTTATACATGAGAGGGATCCACTATTTTACTTATGTCTCTGTTGTCATTTAACTGTGTGCACTGGGCATATTGCTGTATTGTGGGAGGTTCCTGGCTTAACACAAACAAATGCTAGATATGTGTGGCCAACTGCTAAACTGAGACATGGCCTAAGTATGTGAGCATGCCCAGTTCAGGCTTTCCATGGCTTGTTGCCTGACATATGTCTCATTTATCAGAGTGGGCGAGCATGCCCAGTGTGAGCTTTCCATATGTTGAAATCTGAGGTCCACCACATTTGTGGTTGTGTGTGAACTTCAACAATATTTCACATTTATAGTTGTGTGTTGGAAGTCATGTTGCGTTCTTACTGCCCAACTGCTTTGTGTCTGAACCCAACAGGGATTATACTGTGCCTGCAGTGTTTCCATGGGATAGTTTGCATACAGTTGTCAACATCCTTTCATACTGACCAAACACTGTAATATTGTATAGTGTACTGGTTCAGTACTTTCACTGTGGTGGACAGTATCCTGGGTTCAGTCCTATCACTGCTTTAAATATTCACAGTGAGCACACCAGACTGGTTAAGGGCCAGTTGTGCAAATATGACCATGTTGCATTTTGTTCAGATATGGACTACTTAAACCAGGCTTGTCCAACATTGCTAGTGTATTCCGCAACTTGGGTGGACATTGACAAACACTAGCTATGTGCCCTAGGTCATTTCTAATGCAAGTCAGAGAGTGTGTTTGTCCTTCAACACACATTGTAACTGGAGTTTGCCATTACATATTTCAAGGTTAGTATACTGTGCCTCTGTATACCCGTGACAAAAAAGTGATACCCAGGGTAAACCTACCATCTCCCATCCACTCATCAAGATTCCTCTTGAAGAGAGTCAATGAGGGACTCTCCGGCTAACCTGTACTGGGAGTTTACTCAATAGTGGAGGGAGCTTCTGGGTTATGGATCAATCATTACAGCATGTCCTATTTATGTCAGTGTTGGGGTTCAGGTCTCTCATGTGCATAGCTCACTGGCATTCAGATTTTACAAGGTGCAGCATGTTCATTGATTCCAGCTTGGACATGGCTTTATACATCAGGCACAGATTGCCTCTGGGCAGGCAGTATGGCACTGTGTGGAGCTGCAGTTTGTTTAATCAGGCAACACATGGCATCTGTTACAGCTCTTTGATCCTCCTGGTGAGGTACTTTTGGGGTCTTTCCAGTTGCTGGAGGTGTCTGCTAAGGTACATCCCACAGGGGCCATTGTACTCAATTGTGAGGCTGATGAAGGATGACTGAAGAGGCACGATGACCTCCCCTGATCTAGATGTGAATACCTTCATGATTAGGTGGGTATATGGTATGTTTCTGTAACCACTACAGCCTCATGGTTGTCAAATGCAAGATATCTATCAACTTGTGTCCCCAGGTCTCTTATTACTTCTAAAGTACTTAATGGGTTAACACATATGTGGTAATTGGTGGGCACTTACTGTTTTTCCAAAGGGGATGACTGTACACTTTTCTGCATTTAGCGTGATGACATGGCTCTGGTACCAGTTGTATGTTTCTATGTGGCCCTTTTGTAGGATGCTTGTGTCAGCTGGAGGGTCAGATATGGTGCCCAGTTAGTAGTCATCTGCAAACTTGTTCAGACACAGTCCTTCCATGTTGGCCTGTACCTATGGGAAATATATACCAAACAAGGGAGGTCCCAGGACCGAGCCTTGTGGGATGCCAGTTGTAGCTGGTTTGTAGTCTGACATGGCTGCAGCATTTCTGACCATGTCAGGTCTGTCCTTGAGCTAGTTTGCAACCCATCTACTGACAAAGGGGTTTATATTTAAGCTGGTGAGCTTATCTATAATGAACAAGTGGGGTATTGTATGGAAGGCTTTTGCAAGGTCCAGATAGGTTGTGTGGACCACATTCCCCTCATCAATGGCCTTGATGACTGTTTCAAATGAGTCAAACATGTTTAAGGGGCAGGATCTGCCCTTACAAAAGCCACACTGAGTAGGGTCCAGTGTCTGTAGGTCCCCAATATATTTATTTCTGAGGTCCATGATGATCATCTCCATAGCTTTGCAGACCAAGCTTGTCAGGATTCTGGGGTGATAGTTTGCAGTATCCATTCAGGCACCACCTTTGTGGAGAGGGACCACTGTTGCTGTACCAGTGTACATATCCTGTAGTAAGGCTGAGATTGAGCAGTAGTGTTATTTGGTGTTCCATTCTTCCTGGAGTTCATGTTGGATGCAGCCCAGGACCCCATCTCATACCATTGATGCTGTGTGTTTTGCTTTGAAGATGCTGGCTGTTACCTCAGCATCTGCAATGTCAGGGGGCCAGCACTCTGCTAGGATAGATATTTGGCATATTGGTGGGGGGAGTTTGCACTGAACCTGTCAGGTTGGATGTTGGCAATGTGTGTGGGTTGGTGTATTGTTTGTAATATTTGAGTAATTCAGAGCATATCTGTGAATTCCCACCAAGGTTCCTACCATCAGTTAAGAAAGCCTTGTGATTATCCTTAGTGTCCTGTACAATTTGTATCTTCATAGGTTCATAGGTTCATACTAGGCTATCTGCCCTAGGGCATTTATAAGCCTAGCCAGAGTGTGTCTGGCTTTCGACACCCCTTGCAATGTGAATATTATGCCCATTTATGGTTCACTTTTCTGTGCCTCTGTCTAGACGTGACACAGTGATGACCCCCGGTGTAAATCTTTGATCTCTCATCCACTCATCAAGATTCCTCTTGAAGAGAGTCAGTGAGGGGCTCTGCCTAACATGGACTGGGATTCTGTTCCAGAGTGTAGGGAGCCTCTGGGTTATGAATCTGTCCCTCCAGCACATCCTATTTATTTATGTGTTGAGGTTGAAATCTCTCGCTCTCGCGGCTCTGATGGATTTGGATTTTCTGAGGTGGAGCATGTCCATTAATTCTGGATTGGACATGGCCTTGTACGTCGGGCATACATCGCCTCTGAGTAGGCAGTATGTGACTGAATACAGCTGGGGTTTCTTCAGCCGGGCAGCATATGACAAATGTTTGAGACCCTTTATCCTCTTGGTGAGGTACTTTTGGGGTCTTTCTAACTGCTGCAGGTGTCGTGTAAGGTACATCCCTAATGAGGTATTGTACTCAATTATGGGCCTAATAAGAGAAGAGTATAGGGCCACAATGACCTCTCTTGATGTAGATGTGAATCCTTTCATGATATGGTGGCCAATATAGAAGATCTTCATAGCCAACTTGGCAATGTGAGTGTCAAATGAGAGGTTACTGTCCACTTGTGTCCCTAGGTCCCTGATTACTTCTTCCATACGTAATGGATTACCACCTATGTGGTAATTTGTGGGTACCTTGTTTGGTATTTGCAGAGACATTCATACTCTCCAGTGTCTTCAGGAAGGCTGAGTGGGGTTCCTGGATTTGAGAGGGTGGTCTGTAGCATGCTACAAACTGTACAGCAGCTTTGCCTACGGTTAGTTGCACGTGGATGGTCTCCGATGCTTCGTGCATTGTCAGTAACCTGGAGGTGTGGGTATATTTGATGAATATGGATACTCCCCCTCCTTTTGTGGTTTGGTCCAGGTTTTGGAGCTGAAAAGCATGATATGAGGTATAACCTGGTAGTGCTGGGGTGCTCTCAGGAGCCTTGAAGCAGGTTTCTGTCACTGCACAGACATTGATGTTCTCCATACTGGGGAGGGCCTCGAGAGTGTGCATCTTGAGGTTTAGACGCCTGGCGTTGAGCAGCATTTCCATTATTTTTTTTCCACTTATGTTTTCTAGGGAGGTGGGTTTGTCTTTTGAGCCTTGCCTAAAAAGGCACTATGGAGGTGGCAAGAGCCTTAGCCAATATCCAGAAGCCCAGGCAGCATGGCTTGTCAAGCATGTCATCCCAAGCAGACAGACATTGGATCCCCTTGGAATGACACCAGTAATTGAGCCACTTGTTAAAGCTGATCATTCTGTGTTTGTACTGTGGCATCATATTTGGTGAGGGTAAGATGCTGCTCAGGGTCAGGGTCATACCGGCCTGGGCTACATAATCAGAGAGCTCCTCTATGTCTCTTTTCATGTAGTCCAGGGAGGTACATCTCAGGTCATTCACACCAGCATGGACAATGACTGAGTCATATTTGTACTTGCTTTGGAGTGACCTGAGTGCTTGTGTTATGTGGCAGATTGTAGTGCCCAACAGGCAGCTTACTGTAACCTTTTCCTTGTTCAGTCTGGTGAGCGGGACATCAGTGTGTCTGACTATGGAGTCACCTATTACAAGAGTATCAGGCATGTTGTTTGTCCTTAAGGGCTGTGACTGTTTAGCACACTGACTTTGTGAACTATGTGTTGCATGTGCTATGTTTTGAGGTAGTGGTTGCTTGGGTGTCTGCTTTGAAGGCCTCTGTTGATTTGGTGGATTTTTAATTAGAGCCTCCGTGAATGTTTTTGTGTGTTTATGTCTTTGGTTTCCAGTTGTGATAGGTCTATGTGAGACTGGGTTTGTGGTGTGTGTGGTTACCTTCTCCTCCTGACTGGTTTTGACAGTACTGAGTTGAGAGCTCGGCCTCCAGTTTGGATAAATAGTTGCATCTCTCACATATATTTGTATTTGTTGGGGGGAGGAGGGGGTTGTCTGTGTACATGGGGCAGGTGTAACATTGCCTCAAGATTCCCAGATTCAACATGTTGTAGCTGGCCTTAGTGGATTTTATGTGTGGCCATAGTTTTTTGCCATAATACTGATCAGAGATTACTTCCCTTTTTGGGTTTTGCTCTATCATGTAGTAGCTTCTTCCTTCTATTGCATGGTTTGGTAATGGCTGGGGTCCACTAGGCCAGATGCCTGCGTGTATGGAATTGGGTCGTGGTTTTATTTGGGATTGCATAATCCATGCATTCCTGAAAGTGTTCATAGAATGCATTTATAAAGGGTTCTGAGATGTGGCCCATATTTTTCACCGGCACAAGGCCTTTAATGGATTCCACATCAGTTTGGAGGAGTGCAACATTTGCTTTACACATGTTTTTCACTGTGGTTTTCTGCCCATGGAGTGGTGTCAGGATGTGAATATCCAGTGAGATAGCTCTATGGTCTGATCTTACCAGTGAGGGATACACTTCTCATCTGGGCATAGAGTACCCATGTTGCTGATTAACACATCCAGTATGCTTACCACTCTTGTGGGAGTGGTAAGTTGTTCCTGAGCATTTTGGTTTATGAATTCTAGGAACCTTTGACCTAGGGTGTTGGAGCTAGAATAATGCTCCCAGTCTATGTTTGAGTATTTTCAGTCACCCAATATAATGTTGTTTGGAGAGACCTTGATATTTTCATGTGTTCTGAAGTAGGCCAAGTGTGGTTCCTGGCATTAGGAGGGTGGTCTGTAGCAGGCTACTAACTGGGAGGCAGTTTTAGCCACTGTTACTTGCCCGTGGATAGTCCATGCTGCTTCTTGTTGTGGTACCAACCTGGGGGTGTGGTTATCCTTGACAGTTATACATGTTTGAAAGCAGGTTGTGTCAACTTAGGCATCCCTTTTACTATATGTGTGAGTCAGAGAGAGGTATCATTTCCAGGGTTCCTACTGAGCCAGTGTATGTGCTATGCGTTGCCTCTTTGCCAAGGCCAAGGCCTACGGGGCACGCCTCCTTTTGCCTACTGGGGCAGGCACAGGTTGTTCCTCCTCTGAGTCACGCTCTGCCTGTGATTGGCTTAGCAATGGTGGGGGGCTGTTTGGCCCAGCCCTATGCTGGTCCTGCTGCAGCTGTTGTCGCAGAATCATATTATGTAGCATAGCACATACCATGACAATTTGGGTACATGTAGTTGGTGAGTACTGCAAGGCTCCACCAGATGTGTCCAGGCACCGGAATGATGACTTGAGCAGCCCAGACACATGCTCGATTACATTTCGTGTTTGTGCGTGTGCCTCATTATGGCGGTCTTGTTCAGGTGTGTGTGCATTTCTGATGGGTGTCATCAGCCACGGCTCCAGTGCGTAGCCAGCATCCCCCACTAAGTGACCATGTGGGATGTCCCCATTGGGAAATGTCTGGTACAGCTGCGTCATTTAGGCTGATAAACCTCCGGGCCTAAATGGGTCAGTAAGTATAAAACAAGTGTTAGTTAAGCAACAAAGGGAGAATTTATGAGTTTTGTCTTATCATTTTTTCTAATGTTCCTTGTATCTTATTTTAATATGGATGATTTAAGTATATGTATATATTTTTTATATATGTATTTTATAAGTATAATAGAGTATTTAAGAAATTTAGGTATGATGTGCTTTTAAATAATTTGCATAATTAATTTGGGTCTTTATCTGAATGGCGGGCTTGTTCATGTGATTTTCAAATGTTCCTCTATTTAAATGTGGTTTGTATAAGTTGATTTTATGTGCTGATGAAGGGTGTAGACCCGAAAGCTTCATTAAAGCTGTTTGTTCGTGACTACTGTGTTTTTGGATACTACTTGACATTTTCTGATCTAGTGTATTTTCGTGGTGGAACAGCTGCGTCAAATGCCAGATATGGGAATCATGGTAGCTTGCAGGGCAGCCAGCACACACATTCATTATTATGCCCTGGGCATCACACACGACCTGGCAGTTGATGGAGGGGAAGCCCTTGTGGTTAATGTAGGCCCTACCCCACTCACCAGCTGGTGCTGTGATGCATATATGCGTGCAGTCTATTGCACCCACTACCTCAGGGTATTCCGCTATTTGCTGGAAGAGACGCATATTGCTGGCCAATACCTCACGGGAATTGGGGAAATATACATGATCACCGACATGTGCTGACATGGCATCCAGGAACTGGTGCAGTACCCTGGATGCTGATGCCTGTGATATCCCCATCATATCACCAGTTGGTCTCTGGAAGGTACCTGTTGCTAGTATTCTTAGGCCAACACATACCTTGGTTTCCACTGGGATGGGTTCCCCTCTGTTGGTTCTGTGTGTGAGGTGTGGCCTGCACAGCTCAACAATTTGCTGTAGGAGGTCCCTGTCCACTCTATAGCGCTCCACTATCTCCAGCTTATGTAACCCCTGGTAGGTGACCCTGGGCCTGTACACTCTTCTCCGTCTCCTCACTGTGGGTTGTCTGGCAGCATTTGCATAGTCACCACCCTCAGCAAGTTGCATATGTCTCCTTATAACTGCTATGGCAGCCCCTAGCATTTTTGGTCTGAGTGAAGCTTTTTCAGCTTTCACTTCTAATAGCTTACTCCTCTGTTGCAGTGTCTCTTGAGAGAAACATACTGCACTGTTGTTTGCAGTTTTAAGTGCTGGGCTGGGCTACTGTTCTGCCTGTGTAATTGCCTGCTTCTGATTGTTTTCACCTGCTAGCTCTGCCAGTATTCCCTGCTAGCTTCCTACTATTTCTCCTGCTTCCTATTTCTCTTCTGTTTCCTCAGGGGGGGAGTGACGTGCACTCCAGCGAAAACACGCTCACAGCATCTAACATGCATGCACTCATGCTTAGACGGGCTGCAATCTGCTTATTCAGGTTAAAACATGCACACACCAGTGCAAACAAGCTTACAGGTCTTTAAACGCATGCACTCACGTTTACACACGCGCACTCTATCTTACTCGTGCCTGCCAGTGCACACACACACGCATGCACACCCAGCAAGAAACTTTGGTGTTATCCATAGTGTACACCTTCCATTTCTTGGCTTTCCCATGCCTCCTTGTTGACACTCCTCTTTCCATGATGTGTGACTGACATCTTTCACATGCCACTGTGCTCCAATGAGCTTCATTTCTTTCATACATTCCCCCCTGTGGTGTCACCTATCTCCTACTCTGTTACTCCCCCTTATCCTATTCCTACACTGCACGGAATGTGCTCATTTCCTATGTAACAGTACAATTCACTATCCTACCACTCATTTACATAGGATTGCCTACTAATGCTTAGCTACATGTCTTACACTCAGCTTCCCCCCTTAGCAACCCCTACTCGGTGGCCATGTTGTTTTCAGCCTGCTATTCCCAGGTTTCTGCTTCCTGGATCACGAAAATACCTCATTTGCATGCCTTTTGGCTGCAAGTGAGGTAATTAGCATATCCACACCCTGTCCGTGTAAGAGCCATTTTAGGTGCTCTCTTACACGCACATACAGGCTGTTCCTGGAAAGCGATGGCTGCATAGAGTCTTACACGACTCCTAGACTTCGTGCAAGCCATCGTGAATCCTACCCATTGAGTTGGGAGCAAAAGATGAAGTGCTGGGGTTTTCAAATGTTTAGTAAGGATAGTTTTGCTTATGGTATCAGATGAAACATTAACACACATTTTGGGGTATGAATTCAGCACTGTAAGTCTGTGTGATAAATGCTGAATATGTTAACTATACTCCTTGTGAATTGCTGCTAGCAGTGTTTTGCAGTTGGAAACTAAATTATTTTTCTTCTAAATGACAACATTTGTGATACATGACGTCAAAAATGACAGTTTCTAAAGTGTGAAAGCATAACTTTGCTACCAGGATGAATGTCGGCATATGTAACATATATTAAAGGTGACTTATCGATAAAGACTAATTATTGCTCATTACAGTAATACATTTCACTTTCAAAGTATGTCAGCATCACTTGTACGTGGTGTGCCACCAGTGAGATAATGTAATTATCTATGTGTCCCCTTTATGAATAATTGCAATTACTCAAATTACTGATGATGTGTAACACCAGTGCAAGTTCTGATGCATCCTAATGTTGAAAGTATTACTGATAGCTTGTTGTTTATTTTACTTACAAATTTATTTTTTTATTTATTTTTTGCCTTTTGGTCTGTGTGCCATTCAGCAGTATGCAGACATGGGTCCCAGCTGAAGGCAAAAAAATGAAAATTGTTATTTCGGCTGCCTTCTATCATGCAAAGAAGCCTAGTGACATTGTCTGCCATCAGCACTCTGTATAGTACAAAGTGAAGAAAATGCAGCTGTTCCTTGCTTATTTTGGTGGCACTAGGTGTAAGTCAGTGAGTTTAGAGAAAAAAGACAGGCAATGCAGGATCATAATCCAGTTTACAGTTACTTTTACTAAGGTGGTCTGATTGACATTTGTTACAAACTTGATTAGGAATGTAACAGTAAATAGAAATGAATACCATAAAGATGAAGTTTGCAACAAATATATCATTAATGCTTGATATATAAATCCAATATAATGTGTGTAACGTATGTTAAACATGACAATGATGATATTTATTTAAAAATGCACTTGCATAGGTATGATGTGTACAATAGTTTTATAATTATTATGACTTATAATATATCATATCTATGTGTTTAAGACAGTATGTCTTGTGAAGTGCCTATTTCTATAACATACCACAATATGTGTTACCCACATCATGCCAACTCCATCCAGCTGAAATGTATTTATGACCACAAATACTGCCTTTTACACAGAAATGCAATTCCATGACTACTTATAGTCATACACATACAGGCAACTCTTAAGTATATCTCTGTTCATTTTGAAATTAGTATATCTCTAATTACCATGTAAAAAGAGGAACTTGTCCATTGGCACTGACAGTAAATAAACAAAGGCTAATATTTTATCCTTCCTTTTCTCATAGGTTGGATTCCCAGGTGGCACTACTCAATTTTACTATTGTGTAATTTCCAACAGCCCAGTATGTCACAGGTCATACCATTTTTCCTCCAACAATAATTATAACAAACACCATAAAGCATTTCAGTATGTTTAACATTGGAACATGTATCAATAGTTTAAGAAACACAAACATCCCACTGCCATACTTTACACCTTCTGGGCTTTTTGATCACTACAAATATGACAAGCCATTTTTGTGCTTTCAGTTGTACAAATGCAGCTGGCAAGGTTGTGTATGTTTTCACATAGGCTGTTACATGCGAGATTTGAATTGGGCATCAATTCAGACACATACTTGCAGCTTGACTTCTATAGACATGGCTTTCAAAGGTGAGGATGGTGTTTCATTTAGAGAACATAGGTTGGGGTGTTGAGGAGTCCAGGCCTTTTGTGACACTCCTTGTCAAGTGCTACAGCTGGAGGCTGCTGCAGAGGGTTTATACTGGGTCTAAGTACAAGGCTGAAGCTTGGAATAGTTTTGCCAAAGTTGTCTTAGAGCAACTGACATTCCATGCAATGGAGAACAATATCATAACTTTTATAGTCACTTGAAAAGCAGGACTTCATGAGACAATGGGAGGATGAATTTAGGACTGCAAACACCTCTCAGTTGTGTAAGTATACTGACTCATCACCAGTGAATGGTATGGCATACATTAGCCAGCTAAGACACTTATTCACTTTGTTTTTATATCTTTTTTTTCTTTTCTTCGTTGTACTGCTGCAGAAGAGATGGCAAAAAACATGAGGCACATTAGGAGAGACTAAGTGCCTCTGAGATACACAGAGTAAGTTTGTATCAGGTCTGAATGCAAGTCAGATAAGTATTTTTAGTCCATCACTCCATATTATCTAGAGCAGATGTACCTAAACTTTTACATCAAGGGTACATGCCTGCTCCAATATCTCATGGTGCATGCACTCAGCAATGAGGGCACCAACTTAATTGTGTATGGGTTCAACATAAAGGAACAGAAACTAAATTTTATTACAGGATAGTATTTCTAAATTGTTGACTGCAATACTGCATGACATTAACAATTCAATTTTTGTAAATGCAGTTACTAACTTGGAAAGCATAAATCTGATATGACATTGTAAAATAAATGTTTCTATTTCTTATATCATAACATTGTAATTGATTTATTATAGGACATATTAATGCCTTTATGTCATATCTGGATGTACCAAAGGTGATCATATTTATGTGTCATATTTGTTTATATATTGAAATAATAAAATAATTTTTCATGCCATTGATTTAATCTCTCTATTTGCCTCTCCCACCCTATTTCTCATTTTTTTCATCTATATTAAATATTTTTTACATTGCTGCTGAAAACAATATGACCAGCAGCACACAGAGGTAGGATGCAGGCAGCACAGACCTGAGCAAACTGCCACTGTTGCCTATATGAATCCTGCCTTACCTGCTTCACCTGTGTCAGGTAGCTCTGCCCCAGCAGCTGGTGTAGTGATAGCTTCCTGGAACAGTACTAGTGGAGGTGGTCATTTTTTTCCCCAAAACATCTTTATTAAATTTTCACATATGACAAAGGCAATCTTACATTTATATAAATGGAAAACATACAAAATGATACCACTTTAGTTCCAAGCAGTTTACATCACAGACACAATTGAAACAACTGTAGTTGCAAACATTATACATCACTTATAAACCATCAAGTTATTGCCAGTTAAACATTATATGGCTCATTCAAATCCTGCCTCTTAAACCTCTTTCCTGCTCTGCATATATTCTTCCCACAAGTCCCATTTTTTCCTATGTAGTTTGCTCCTTCCCTGTTCTAAAGATCCCAGTTCTAGTTGTTTTATCTCTGTTGTTATATTCCCTACTTCTAGTAAAGTTGGTCCAGACTATGATTTCCATTTTCTAGTAATTGCTTTTTTGGCAGCTAACATAATTAGACTCAGCAAGGCTTTACTATGTCTAGGCAATTCTGATTCTGTAGCATAACTCAAAGAAAAATCAATCTCCCCAGTCAGTCCAATCCACTCACCCAGCATGTCCAACAGAACATTCTGCAGGGAATCCTGAAAGTCTGCCAGCTCATTTCACTCACAAAAATATGTTCCCAGCTATCTCTTTCTTGCCCATCACACCTCCAACAGTTGCTATCCACCTGAGGAAAAATTCATTGGAGTCTACTTGGAGTATAGAAAATACCTATGTAAACACTTCTAGGCAAAGATCCTAAATCTTCCAGACTTTGTTGCATATTTGGGAGATATACATATATACCCCCATTGTCTCTTTGTGAATTGCTTATCCAGTCTCTCTTCCCAATCCTTTCTAAGCTCCTCTGATTGATTCTTATAGTTATCATGCAATATTTTATAAGCTTTACTAATTATTCCTTTTTTAATGGCAGCTTCTGTTCTAAATTCTGTTAAAAACTCTACCAGTGCTGGCCTTTCATTTAGGAGCCCCCTATTTCTTTCTTTTTGCCTATACTCTGATATCAATCCTTGATATGGAAAGCAATCTCTAACCTGCAGTCCAAATAAATCTTGGCCTTTTTCCCATTCTATTAACTCTCTCTTTCTAGTTATTTTCTCATAATACTTTGGTTCCTTTGCTGGTTTTCTCCAATAAATTCCAGCCCTCTCTTATCTATTACCTGTAGCCCTGATCACAGTCATCCCTATTGGGATAATCTCTTTTCTCCATTCTCATGCTGATTTGGTTCTTAGAATACTCCCTGCTATTTTATGAGTATAATACTCTGAATGATTTTAGTTGTTCTCCTTAAGAGTCTGCATCCAAAATCGCAAGTTCTCCTTATTTCTTGAGCTTCTTTCCACTTTGAATTATAGTTTTCTGCTTGTGCTATGTACAAGAGCCTTAACTCTGTTGCTCTAAAATACCCACTCAAATTAGGTAATCCTAGTCTGCCTTGTTCTATTGGTAAAATTGTCTTATTCCACTTGACCTTTGCTGTTTTCCCTTCCCAGATAAAATCCTTCAACTCTTTTTTAATTGCTATCCACAACTTGGTGGAGGTGGTAATTTTGTCATTGTCAGGAACTAACATGGCTGGTGAAAGTCATAATGAAGATGGGCTTGGGTGCACAAATTGGCAGGGTTGAAAAGGTCCTGAATCATATTGAAAAATTGTTGCTTCATCCGGAAACTGACCCAGGAAACTGAAGCAGGAGACAGTAGCAATAGTTCTGAGGGTGAAATGTCCATTTTACAGAATAAGCAGAAGGCAGTTATATAAGTTTTACATAATAAATGTACATACATTCATAAACCAGTAATGATATGGCTATTGATCAAAAAATAATAAATGTAAATACATAGAATAGTAAATTTATATACAGAAAATAGTAAATGAACATACATAGAATTGCAATATGACAGTTAATGAGAACATGACAATTTATTGAAGAATATAGTAAAGTATTAGCTAATACCAAGCTTATAAGAGCCTAGTTACTTTCAAATGGAATCAGCTGAAAATAGATATTAAGTAGGAGACAGGGGAGTAATTATAGGATGAGGATGTTTGAAAATTATGGAGTATTGAGGAGGTCTGGGTAAAACAGAGATAGACGGATAGATGGTAGTGATCGTGAAGAAATAGCTGTATCATGGCCAGCTATATAAAAGAGAGGTGACAGTAAGGGCTTGGAGATTATCCTGGAAAATCACATAGAGAAAGCTGGCAAATGAGTAGGTAGGACTTTTCTTGAGTTTTATGTGATTTTTAGGGAGTGCTCTTGTTGTATTGCTAATGGGATGGAGTTCTAGAATTTAGCAAGATGGTCAGAGAGTAGTGATTTGCCGGCAGAATTGTTGGCTTTGGATGCATGTAAAATAGGTATTTGTCTGATCAATGTAGTGGTCTGGAAGTGTTATATATTTGTATGAGGTTAGAAATGAAAGGATAGTTGTTAGCTTTATACACAATGTTATGGATTTGTGGAAAATGTGAGCAAGTTAGATAATGTGGGAATTCCATCCACTGTAATTCCCTTAGAGCAGTACATTTGTAGGTTCTGTTTGGAAGATTGGCAGCAAATCATGATATTTTGTAATAACATGGTTCAAGTTTGTTTAGTAAGGTCATTTGGATGTTGTTAAGGATGGGATCAAAATGCATTAAGGCAGGCAAGAGAAAAAAAGAGGCAATGTACTTTCTAATAGTGGCTGTGAGGAAGAAGTTGCCTCTAAAGAGAGAATGTAGTTTTTGTTGTAATTTGTTCACTACATTTTGGATATGCATGTCAAATTGTAGGTTCTTATTTACAGACATGCCTAGCAGTTTAGTGTGTGTGACAAGTTCAGTTTTTGTTTTATTGGATGAGGTAACTGAGAAGGAAGTTTTGTTGAGTATAAGCTGTTTGGGAGTAAATATGATTAGTTTCAATTTATTTGGGTTAAGGAATAGCTGAGCAAATGTCAGCCATGTCATCTATAGAGCAGAATGACTCCTGGGAAAGTTCTTCTAGTTTGTTGATGTGTTTTGCAATACAGATAACTATGGCATTATCTGCATACTGTACTAGTGATGCAGTATTACAAGTTTTACGTAGGTCATTGATGAAGATGATAAAGAAAATAGGTCCAAAGATCGCTCCTTGTGGTAGACTGACTGGGATGGGGAAGGAAGGATGAGATGTCTTTTTGCCACTTGACAGCTTGAGCTCTATTTTGGAGGTGACTATGCAGTCATGATATAGCAATAGTGTAGAATTCCAGATTATGAAGTTTGTGTAGAAGAATAGGGTGAGAGACTGTGTCAAAGGCCCTGGATAAATCAAGGAAGAGGACAGAAACTAAGTTTCTATCATTCTTATTTTTGTTGAGGATAGTAAAGGAACTGTAGCTGTAGAGGTCAGTTGAATGCCCTCCTTTGTGGAGGGGGGAATGTGTGTGTTTTCCACAGGGTAGGGGCATATGTTTCACTGATGGAAAGATTTATTAGAATTGAGATGTGGTAGTTTTTTGCATCTGCAGCCATCTTAATGTAGTTGTCAGGTATTTTGTTGGGGGTTAAGGTGAAGAGTTTCCATTTAAGTAAAATTTTTATGTAAGTAGTGGGGACTGTTTGGAAGAAGAAGTTATGAAGATGAATAGTTGGTGGCGCTGTTGTCTGGTTGTTGGTATTAGGAGAATTCTGAATTAATGATGAGACTGACTGAAGGAAATGAGAATTGAAAATATCAGCACAGTTGGTACAATTGCTGTTAGTGTTAAGTGTAAGAGATGGATGAGTGGTATTGCCGGGAAGGGTCAACTCATTTACAGAGGACCAGAATGTTTTGGAATTTTTGTAGTTTCTATGTTGCAAGTCATGGATGACAGGGATGTTACCATTATAAGTTGTGTTATGAAGCTTGCTGCCCAGAAACTACATTGCTTCATAGTGTTTCCATGGTCCAGGTTTCCACCAACATTAGCACGCTTGGTATCTCATATATTTTATATTCATTCACTAAATGATCATATCTTCCAAGAAATTAGGTGCAATCAAGGATTTATGTGTTAAGAAGCATAATATAATAGGTACATTTAGACAATATTGTTAATATACACATATAAGTTAAGTCTCAATGTAGTTTCATTTCAGAAGTATATTAATTTGGACACATACATGTATATTATTAATGATATTGATTAAATAATGCAATGCTTTCAAAACTACACAACATACTGTAGCACTGATTGTTGATATGGTGCTCTGTAGACTGTGTAAATATACTGGTAGGTGGTCGGAATCCATCACTAATTGACTTGTGTGAGCGTGTGTCTCTCTCTCTCATGCTGTGTAGAAAAGGCTTCACATACATATAGTTTGTATACATGGACAGTATTATTCTGCTATTCCATCACTTTCACTTCTTTTTAGCAGAAGCATCAACCTAGTAAACGATGATGATGTCATCCATTCAAATGTGCACTGTAACAGTTGTAAACCAACATCTTGTGTGGTGTTTGCAATTCTTGCAATGTTCTCTAGTTTGTGGTCTTAAGTAGTTAGTTCAAATCCAGCAATTACTGCTTAGACTCATTTGTGTCAGTATGACTGTGAATGTGCATGTAGGTAACAACGTTGTAATACACATATCTGCTGTAAACATGAAGAGCTTGGGAATTCCATGTACAAGAACTTCTGGTCATTTTTCACAGAAAAAAATGCTTTATTTAAGACCGATGATGACGCTCAATAAAATTTTACTTTTATAAGAGTAGTAGTGAGAATTCTCCATTGCTGTGATGAAATGAGACAGCATTCTGTTTGTTGCTGCTTTAGGAAGCTGTATGCTTGAATTTGTGATTATCTACATATTGTGCATGATTGGAATTCTACCATCACAGTGATGACTGTATTATGCATCACATGTTTAGGTCCCCTGGGCATCAGGCAATATTCGTTGAGAAAGAGACCTATTGCAACACTCTTTAAACCAAATTACATGCACACATATGCCTTGCAGCAAAAACATGATACATTGCCTTCAAATATCCAAATATCTCACAATTGTTGTAAGACGTCTAAGTGGCCTGGTCATTGATCACAAAATCAGGTATCTTCTGTGGTCACGCAGGTAGGTGTTAGGTGTTCAAAGCCATCACTGAGTAACTGTAATCATTGTGTCTCAGTATACAGCTGCATGGATACCATCCACCACAGCTGTAATGTATAGAATTACAGTGGTAGAGGCCTCCCCATCCTGTCTGCCTGAAACACTGTGTGCTCCACAATCTTATGATGAATAGGTGGAGCCTCACAGTTCTGTTAAGACTTATATTGTGGTGCATGCAATTCATAAACTTTTCATTAGCCTGTGGATTTATATAGGCAGATGTTTAATTCCAGTATGTATGTACTGATGCCACTCAAGCACCATTGCATGGTCATTATTATTATTATTATTATTATTATTATTTATTATCCATTAAACAACTTTCAACACATTTTTTGGATTTCATGGCAGTGAAACAGTTATTCTGGGATTCTGGCAGTATAACTGTTCCTCTGGCTCAGGTAGTAAGCAATGGCTTGTTTAGCATATCTGCAGAGTTCTGGTTTGAACTTTTAGGTTTACCTTTTGGTAAAAACTTTGTACCCATGAACTGCCACATAGGCAGCATTCTACTTAACATCGAATGTGTGATAAGACACCTTGGGACCCAGGTGGACAGTATTCTCTCCTTTGATAGTCACATCACCACAGTAGTCAGGAAGTCCTTATACATGGCACACCTCATCATAAAAGGGTTCTCATCCAGGAAAAAAAAAGGTCATTGTTCCCCTCTACTCGACATTCATTAGACCCATTATAGAGTACAATGCCCCTTTTGGAATGTACCTCACAAGACATCTGCAGCAGCTGGAAAGTCCACAGAAGTACCTCACAAAGAGGATTACTGGCCTCAAACAAATGCCCTACACTGACCACCTCAAAAAACTCCAGCTTTACTCCCTAGCATATCGCCTACTCCGACCTGATCTCTGCCTAACATATAAAGCTATGTCAAACCCAGAGCTGTTGGACATGCTACACCTAAAGAAATCCCAATCCCTCTGAGCTACATGGTCTATGGATCTAAACCTTTTCACCACAATAAACAGGACATGCTGGAGGAATAGATTACTGTCTCAGAGACTTCCCATACTCTGGAACAGGCTACTCATCTATGTCCCATTAGACCCATTATAGAATACAATGCCCCATTTGCTATGTACCTCACAAGACATCTGTAACAACTAGAAAGGCCACAGAAATACCTCACAAAAAGAATCACAGGCCTAAAGCAGATGCCTTATGCTGACCATCTAAAGAAACTCCAGCTATACTTTGTCGCATATCACCTACTCAGAGGCAATCTCTGCCTAACATACAAGGCCATGTCAAACCCAGAGTTGTTGGACATGCTACACTTAAAGAGATCCCAATCCCTCCAAGCCACAGGCTCCAGGGATCTTAACCTTGTCATCACGATGAATAGAACATGCTGGAGGATAGATTCCTGACTCAAAGACTCCCCATGCTCTGGAATAGGCTGCCCATACATGTCAAGCAGAGCACCTCAATGGCCCTCTTCAAGAGGAACCTTGACGACTGGATGGGAGATAGGAAATTCACTCCAGGGATCACATCAGTAGCCCTGCTGGACTGGGGTCCAGGAAAGTAAATATTTGTGGGAAGCAATAGCCAGGGAATCATTATGGATAGGCTTTTATAGGCCCTAGGGCTGATAGCCTAGTAAACCTATGAGCCTATTAATCTATACCCCACCAAGACACACACAAACAAGTTTCCCATTCTGAGAATCAAACCTCCTGCCTATTTAGTAACACAAACTAGAGAGCAGCATTAGTCACAAGTGCCACTGGACAAGTCTAAATTTAATAATGTAAAAAGTACAATTTGAAGTGTAAAAACACACTGCTTGGAACAGATGGCACTGTGCATTACATGTTTTGGGACAAATGCATAGGTGTGCACAGGACAACATAAGCACTGTGATTGTCCCATGTAATAACATACTTCTCAAATAAGATTTATATATACTGTCCTTTATGTACATTACATTACTGTAAGGGTCTTGTACCTATTTAACAGAATGGGATGCCAATGACAATCACAGTTGTAAACCAGTGCATCATCTATCAAGCATTCCTGCCCCTTCTTTCTGGGATGATTGCACATTTGTCTAATCTTATTCTTGTACAATGTACATTGACAACAGAAACAGACACTTCCTACCTACATAGGACTGTGCACTACAGAATAACAGTGATGGATTATGTGTGAACAGGTTAACCAACATTTTAACACAGTGTCAATTGCAATCATTGGTGTGAAGATTTACATTAATCAAGATGATTTGTCAAAATTGTTTTTAGAAAGAAAATAAACTGCAGTATCCAGGGTTTCAAAGGTTTTGGTGCCTTCTGGGGAAAAATGTGAAGTCTGGCTGGAAGTAAAAGATGACCTTTTAATTGTTGTTTAAGTTTATTAATTAGTGGTAAACATTCCTTCCTTTTTCTGCCACTGTAGAAGACTAGTCATTATCAAACCTAATAATATTGTTGTCATATTTAATTGGGGAACTGGTTCATGCTGACTTCAGAACCAGTTCTTTGTCCTGTGAAGAGAAAAAATGAACTATGACAGATTTTGGTTTGTTTTGTCCTTGTTGTACATGGTTGATTTATTTAAAGACCGATTTGCCCTCTCAATTCCACATGAAAACACTTCTTGCAGATTTAAAGCTTTGGGAAGTGAGGTTGTGAGGAAAATGGTCATGTTTTGAGTCTCCACATTTTCAGGTAAGCCATAAATCTGAAGATTATTCCCCCTGGATCTGTTCTCGAGATCATTTACTTTATTAAAGATGTATTTTGCTTTAAAAGAAATTCCACTTGTAGTTCTTGTTCTGTTAATCTCCCATCCAGGTCATTTAATGAGTTTTCCATCCTGCTTATTTGGATCTTTTGTTGCTGCATCATTACTTTTAAAACCTCTATTTGTCTGGAGGTTTCTTCTTTATACAAATTCAGTTTACTGTCCATTTTATCAATTTTTTTTGGTTAGTTCAGACATGTTGACTAACAGAGTTTGCAGGTCCTTCTTTGAAGACTGGTCTTGAAAGTTGTATTTTGAGCTGCTCATCTTGTGACATTATCAGTAGCCTTTCTGTTGAAGTTTTTGACAGGAATTTTGTTAAATACTGGCATTTTTTTCGAATAAAACAAACCACTGACCTTTAAATATTATATCCTGTAATTTATTTGAAGAAATTAGTCCTGGTTTTCAAGACCTAGCCTCAAACGTCAAGCTGAGAAGAATAACTGGCAGACAACAGGAAAGAAAAGTAAAAAAAATGAAGGACAAATGAGTTTCATTATTTACTTGTTAAAATAAAATGTTTTTGCATTAATAAGCACCTGCAGTTTATGGATAGGGAAACCTAAATCTTCAGCACTCTACACCATCATGAAAAGGTAACTCATTTTAATTTGTTTTTCCTACTATTAATTTATAACCAACATTAATAGACAAATAGACAATACAGTCATACGTATAGGAGCTGTTATTCCTGTTAACAATGCTTATGGGTTACCTAATATACACTAAAAAATTGAACGACAACTGGGAATAGTTGTGTTTGGGTTGGGCTGGAGATTATACTAATAGTGTCATTTGAATGTTGGTCACATTGACTCTTTACTTATATTTATAATTGATAGCATTGCTTCTCTTCTAGCAAAGCTTTAATAATGTGTTTAATATAGATAAATAATTTGTTTTTAGAGTACATGATTTACACCTGAAATATTTTAAGATGTGCAACTCATTTATATAGTATTTATGATCATTTTCTTAAAGAAAGTTTTTTTTTTAAATCTATGGTAATACAGTTCATAAAAATGAACAGAGTAAGCCAGGAAGATTGAGCTACACACAAAGAATCAAAAGCACCACACTTGGATTCTCTAGTTTCCTGCCAGAATCACAAGCTGATTACATTGTTTTTTTGTTTTAGCTGTGGTGGTTCAGCAGTAGCATTGTTGCCTCACAGCAAGAGGTTTTCCTGTTCAATTCTCAGCTGGAGTGCCTTCTGTGTGGAGTCTGCATGTCCTCCCTACGGTCGAGTGGCCTCCAAAAGACATGCGTGAATGGGCATGCCTTCGCTGAAGGTTGGGCATCAGGCTGGCAACTTGGCATCATAAACATCTACTGCCAATCATTAGCAGACCAGAGTTCCGCTGTGGCGACCCCTAACTGGGAAAAGCTGACAAAGACAAACAACAACCTAGCTTCATGAAGCAATTCTCAAGCCTGGGTTTCCCACAGTACAATAGAGGCACTAAAATGAAAGTAAATGAAGCATGGTGATGTCACTGCTTTACAGCACTCAGATATAGTTGTTTAATCATTCTAAGCTCTTAAAGTGACACACACTATTTCACTCTATCTAAGTGTATTAATAGTTTACCACAGATTATAATGTAATGATTTAGTAAAACATACAGGAAAAAAAAAAAAAAAACAGTTTTGCTTTATAGAATTAATGTTAAGTTTACACATTTACTGATTAAATATCTACTTTTTCATTACAAACAATTAATTGATTTGAACATTTTCTGTCATAAAAACAAATAGTCCAATAAGTGGAGGCAATTTCATTCTGTAGTCCACATATCTGTTCCACAATGACATTTATCTGCAAACCATAAGAATAGAAGTCATGTATAGGGAAAAGTTGCTGATTACAGTTTCTGTATTTGCTGATGTTTCTTGTTAGTCTATGAAGGATGATGTAAGTTATAGTTTTGTGGTCCTTTTACACTGATAGAGCAGTCATGGCATTAGATAAAGGCAATATATCTGAGGCTACAACTATCTGTAAAAGGGTAACTTTGAACATTAAAATAAGATCACATACAAGTGAAACTTTTAAAACAGTTTTAGTGTAATACAGATTGAGTTACTTAAATAAATGTCTCTAAGGCTGTTAACTCAAAGGAAACTTGCTCAATACCTTAGTGCTATCTGTATCAGTTCAATTATGCTGACTGTAGCACTGCCATCTGACTTTACAATTCAGTGTGGATTGTTAGTGTGTTAAATAATATTATATATCTTTCTATTTACAGGGTTGTTTTAAGCTTACATAACTTAAACTTCACCTTTCCAGGATTGCTAAAATGTATATAATTGCATATATATGACACTGCTACAAGTTGTATAATAACTTTTAAATAATCTACCCCAAGTAAACCAGAGAAACAATATCCAAACATAAATTATACAAGCTAACTAACATATGGGTTTTTATCTTGCTTTTGTGTTGCTTGCACTTAGAAAAGAAAAAAAAGAGAAAGTTTTAACACAAGAAGGAATGTTGAAAGATTTGCTTATAGTAAACATACATTATAAAATTCATACATACAGCAGTGTAGCCTATATTTAAGCATAACTATAAGACAATTTCTCTGGTTAACAATGATTCATAGCAACCTGTATGATTTCTTGATATGTTATTGGGATTGTTAATTCTTGTCAACCTTAGTAAATTGAATTTAGAATATATCAGACCGGTTAATAACCATTAGTTTACTATTATAATTATCTTATAGAATGATAACATACTTTCCGACTAACAAGTAATGACTTGTCAAGTTCAGAGGGTAGTGCCTGTGATAGGGAGAGGGACACTTTGATGTTTTGTCATCTTAAGTGTAGGGGTTATAATAACCACATGGATAGAAAGGGGTTCATAGTTCAGGTTTTGACACTACAATGTTTCTTATGTTTTTTTACTAGCCTGAGTATATTAGGAAACTAAAACATTTTTTTATTCACAGCTGTACAGAAACAAGAACTTTTATACATTATTCTGCCTAATGGAATACAAGTTCAATTAAATCTACATATAGCAATATTTAAATATGAAGATGATCTCAATTAATGTTAATGGGTTGAATAATAAATGCAAGAGACTAAGGGCAGGATTCATGATGGCTTGCACGGAGTCTAAGAGTAGTGTAAGACTCCATGCAGCCATCGCGATCCAGTTACAGCCTGTATGTGCGTGTAAGAGAGCACCTAAAATGGCTCTTACACGGACAGGGCGTGGATATGCTAATTACCTCACTTGCAGCCGAAAGGCATGCAAATGAGGTAATTTCGCGATCCAGGAAGCAGAAACCTGCCCGTGTAAGAGCCGTGTTATCTGCAGAAATGTACTCAGTTGATAACTGAGTACCGTTCTGCAAATAATAGAATGGAGCCTTGTCAGCTCAAAATAAAGGTTGCAAATGTCCCAGGCAGCATGCCAATGGCCAAATATGTGGCCACTGGCAACGTACCCCGATGCAAACATAAAATAAAAATGTAGCGCAGTGCCGCACAAATGGGCTGTGCTATGATAAAACAGAAAAATAAAAAAATGAAACCCACAAATGTGGGTTTATGCAAAGCATGAATTTATAATGGAAGGGAATAGCAGGCTAAAACAACATGGCCACCGAGTAGAGGTTGCTAAGGGGGGAAGCTGAGTGTAAGACATGTAACTAAGCATTAGTAAGCAATCCTATGTAAATGAGTGGTAGGATAGTGAATCGTACTGCTACATAGGAAATGAGCACATTCTGTGCAGTGTAGGAGTAGGATAAGGGGGAGTAACAGAGTAGGAGAGAGGTGACATCACAGGGGGGAATGTACGAAAGAAATGCAGCTCATTGGAGCACAGAGGCATGTGAAAGATGTCAGTCACACATCATGGAAAGAGAAGTGTCAACAAGTAGGCATGGGAAAGCCAAGAAATGGAAGGTGTACACTATGGATAACACCAAAGTTTCTTGCAGGACATGCATGTAAGCTAGAGTGCGCAAGTGTAAGCGTGAGTGCACGCGTTTAAGGCAGAATAAGCATGTAGGAGTCTGTTTAAACACCTGTAAGCTTGTTTGCGCTGGTGTGCACATGTTTTAACCCGAATAAGCAGATTCTAGTCCGTCTAAGCATGTGTGCGCGTGTGTTAGCCGCTGTAAGCGTGTTTTTGCTGGTATGTGCATCGCTCCCCCCTGAGGAAACAGAAGGAAAAAAGGAAGCATGGGAAATAGTAAGAAGCTAGCAGGGATTACTGGCAGAGCTAGCAGGTGAAAACAATCAGAAGAAGGCAATTACACAGGCAGAACAGCAGCCCAGCCCAGCACTTAAAACTCTGCAAACAACAGTGCAGACTGTTTCTCTCAAGAGACACTGCAACAGAGGAGTAAGCTATTAGAAGTGAAAACTGAAAAAGCTTCACTCAGACCAAAAATGCTAGGGGCTGCCATAGCTGTTATAAGGAGACATATGCAACTTGCTAATGGTGGTGACTATGCAAATGCTGCTGGACAACCCACAGTGAGGAGATGGAGAAGAGTGTACAGGCCCAGGGTCACCTACCAGGGGTTACAAGAGCTGCAGATAGTGGAGCGCTATAGAGTGGACAGAGACCTCCTGCAGCAAATTGATGAGCTGTGCAGGCCACGCCTCACACACAGAACCAATAGAGGGGAACCCATCGCAGTGGAAACCAAGGTATGTGTTGGCCTAAGAATACTTGCAACAGGTACCTTCCAGAGACCAACTGGTAATATGATGGGGATATCACAGGTATCAGCATCCAGGGTACTGCACCAGTTCCTGGATGCCATGTCAGCACATGTCGGTGATCATGTATATTTTCCCAATTCCCGTGAGGTATTGGCCAGCAATATGCGTCTCTTCCAGCAAATAGCGGAATACCCTGAGGTAGTGGGTGCAATAGACTGCACGCATATATGCATCAAAGCACCAGCTGGTGAGCGGGGTAGGGCTTACATTAACCGCAAGGGCTTCCCCTCCATCAACTGCCAGGTTGTGTGCGATGCCCAGGGCATAATAATGAATGTGTGTGTTGGCTGCCCTGGAAGCTACCATGATTCCCATATCTGCAATTTGACGCAGCTGTACCAGACATTTGCCAATGGGGACATCCCACATGGTCACTTAGTGGGGGATGCTGGCTATGCACTGGAGCCGTGGCTGATGACACCAATCAGAAATGCACACACACCTGAACAAGAACGCCATAATGAGGCACACGCACAAACACGAAATGTAATCGAGCGTGTGTTTGGGCTGCTCAAGTCACGGTTCCGGTGCGTGGACACATCTGGTGGAGCCTTGCAGTACTCACCAACTACATGTACCCAAATTGTCATGGTATGTGCTATGCTACATAATATGATTCTGCAAAAACAGCTGCAGCAGGACCAGCATAGGGCTGGGCCAAACAGCCCCCCACCATTGCCAAGCCAATCACAGGCAGAGCGTGACTCAGAGGAGGAACAACCTGAGCCTGCCCCAGTAGGCAGAAGGAGGCATGCCCAGTATTCTTTGGCCTTGGCAAAGCGGCAATGCATAGCACATACACTGGCTCAGTAGGAACCCTGGAAATGATACCTCTCTCTGACTCACACATATAGTAACAGGGATGCCTAAGTTGACACAACCTGCTTTCAAACATGTACAGGGAGTGTAGTATGTGCATCCAACATAGACAGCCCTGCAGCACCACCTAAGGCATGATTGTCATGTGTTAAGCAATGCAACACCATGTAGTATATGCAAACTTGATGACCCTGACTAACATCCTATCCTCACCAAGCATGATGCCACAATATGAAGACAAGATGATCAATTACAATAATTGGCTTAAGTATTGCTGTTAGTCAAAGGGGATCCAATGAGTGTCAGCCTGGGATGACATGCTGAGCAAGACACGATGCTCCACCTGCTAGGGATGGTGAGCACCTATCAGTCCTGGCCTTTTGGATACTGGCAAAGGCTGTTGTCAACCCCCACTGTGCCTTAAATAGGTAAGGCTCAAAACACAAATCCACCTCCATAGGTATCACAAGGGATAAGAACCTAGACGTAATGCTACCCAATGCCAGAAGTCTAAACTGCGAGATGCATGCAGTCTAAACTCCCCTCAGCATGGAGAATGTTGATATCTGTTCTGTAACAGAAAACTGGGTCAAGGCTCACAAGAGCTCCCTAACACTACCAGGTTACACCTCATACCGTGCTTTACAGCCCCAAAACATGGAACAAACTACAAAAGGAAGGTGACTAGCAATAATTGTTAAGGATAACCACACCACCATGTTGGTACCACAACAAGAAGCAGCATGGAATATCCATGGTCAACTAACAGTGGCTAAAACTTCCTCCCAGTTTGTAGCCTGCTACAGACTACCCTCCAAATGCCAGGAACTGCACTTGGCCTACATTGGAACACATGAAAATATCAAGCTCTCCAATCAACATTATATTGGGTGACTGAAAATACTCAAACATAGACTGGGAGCATTATTCTAGCTCCAACATCCTAGGCCAAAGGTTCCTAGAATTCATAAACCAAAATGCTCAGGAACAACTTACCACTCCCACAAGAGGGGTAAGCATACTGGATGTGATAATCAGCAACATGGGTACTCTATGGCCAGATGATAAGTGTATCCCTCAATGGTAAGATCAGACCATAGAGTAATCACACTGGATATTCACATCCTGACCACAGTCCCTGGCCAGAAAACCACAGTGAAAAACATGTGTAAAGCAAATGTTGCACTCCTCCAAACTGATGTGGAATCCATTAAAGGCCCTGTACCTGTGGAAAATATGGGCCAGACCTCAGCACCCTTTATAAATGCATTCTATGAACACTTTCAGGAATGCATGGATTATGCAATCCCAAATAAAACCAAGACCCAATTCCATACACGCAGGCATCTGGCATGGTGGACCCCAGCCATTACCAAACCATGCAAGAGAATGAGGAAGCTACTACATGATAGAGCAAACCCAAAAAGGGAAGTAATCTCTGATCAGTATTATGGCAGTAAAATATGGCCACTCATAAAATCCACTAAGGCCAGCTACAACATGTTGAATCTGTGAATCTTGAGGCAATGTTGCACCTACCCCATGTACACAGACAACCCCCTCCTCCCCCCAAGAAATACAAATATATGTGAGAGATGCAACCATTTATCCAAACTGGAGGCTGAGCTCCTCAACTCAGTACTGTCAAAACTAGTCAGGAGGAGAAGGTAACCACGCACACCACAAACCCAGTCTCACATAGACCTATCACAACTGCAAACCAAAGACATAAACACACAAAAACATTCCCGGAGGCTCTAATTAGAAATCCACCAAATCAACAGAGGCCTCCAAAGCAGACACCCAAGCAACCACTACCTCCAAACATAGCACATGCGACACATAGTACACAAAGTCAGTGTGCCAAGCAGTCACAGCCCTTAAGGACAAACAACATGCCTAATACACTTGTAATAGGTGACTCCATAGTCAGACACACTGATGTCCCGCTCACCAGACTGAACAAGTAAAAGGGTACAGTAAGCTGCCTGTAGGCTGCTACAATCCGCCACATAACACAAGCACGCAGGTCACTCCAAAGCAAGTACAAATATGACTCAGTCATTGTCCATGCTGGTGTGAATGACCTGAGACGTACCTCCCTGGACTACATGAAAAGAGACATAGAGGAGCTCTCCAATTATGTAGCCCAGGCCGGTATGACTCTGACCCTGAGCAGCATCCTACCTTCACCAAGAATGATGCCACAGTACAAACACAGAATGATCAGCTTTAACAATTGGCTCAGTTACTGGTGTCATTCCAAGGGGATCCAATGTCTGTCTGCTTGGGATGACATGCTTGACAAGCCACGCTGCTTTGCCAGGGATGGCTTGCACCTGTCACCCCTGGGCGTCTGGATATTGGCTAAGGCTCTTGCCACCTCCATAGTGCCTTTTATAGGCAAGGCTGAAAAGACAAACCCACCTCCCTAGAAAACATAAGTGGAAAAAAACATAAGGGTAATGCTGCTCAATGCCAGAAGTCTAAACCTCAAGATGCATGCTCTCGTGGCCCTCCCCAGTATGGAGAACATCGATGTCTGTGCAGTGACTGAAACCTACTTTAAGGCTCTTGAGAGCACCCCAGCACTACCACGTTATACCTCATATCATGCTTTTCGGCCTCAAAACCTAGACCAAACCACAAAAGGAGGGGGAGTATCCATATTCAGCAAAGATACCCACACCTCCAGGTTACTGACAATGCACATAGCATCGGAGACCATCCATGTGCAACTAACCATAGGCAAAACTGCTGTACAGTTTGTAGCATGCTACAGACCACCCTCTCAAACCCAGGAACCCCACTCAGCCTTCCTGAAGACACTGGAGAATATGAATGTGTCTCCAAATGCCAAACAAGGTACTCACAAATTACCACATAGGTGGTAATCCATTACATATGGAAGAAGTAATCAGGGACCTAGGGACACAAGTGGACAGTAACCTCTCATGTGACACTCACATTGCCAACGTGGCTAGGAAGACCTTCAATATTGGCCACCTTATCATGAAAGGATTCACATCTACATCAAGAGAGGTCATTGTGCCCCTACACTCTTCTCTTATCAGGCCCATAATTGAGTACAATGCCCCATTTGGGATGAACCTTACCCGACACCTGCAGCAGTTAGAAAGACCTCAAAAGTACCTCACCAAGAGGATAAAGGGTCTCAAACATTTGTCATATGCTGCCTGGCTGAAGACACCCCAGCTGTATGCAGTCACATACTGCCTACTCAGAGGCGATGTATGCACGATGTACAAGGCCATGTCCAATCCAGAATTAATGGACATGCTCCAACTCAGACAATCCAAATCCATCAGAGCCGCGAGAGCGAGAGATGCCAACCTCAACACATAAATAAATAGGATGTGCTGGAGGGACAGATTCATAACCCAGAGGCTCCCTACACTCTGGAACAAAATCCCAGTCCATGTTAGGCAGAGCCCCTCGCTGACTCTCTTCAACAGGAATCTTGCCAAGTGGATGGGAGATCGTACATTTACACTAGGGGTCATCACTGTGTCACGTCTAGACAGAGGCACAATAAAGTAAACCCTAAATTGGCATAATATTCACATAGCAAGGGGTGGCGAAAGCCACACACACTCTGGCTAGGCTTATAAATGCCCTAGGGCAGATAGCCTAGTATGAACCTATGAACCTATGAAGATACAAATTGTACAGGACACGAAGGATAATCACAAGGCTTTCTTAACTGATGGTAGGAACCTTGGTGGGAATTCACAGATATGCTCCGAATTACTCAGATATTACAAACAATACACCAAACCCACACACATTGCCAAAGTCCAACCTGCCAGGTTCAGTGAAACCCCCCCCACCACCACCAAAATGCCAAATATCTATCCCAGTAGAGTGCTGGCCACCTGACATTGCAGATGCTGAGGTAACAGCCAGCATCTTCAAAGCACAACACACAGCATCAATGATACGAGATGGTGTCCTGGACTGTGTCCAACATGAACTCCAAGAAGAATGGAATGCCAAATAACACTACTGCTCAATTTCAGCCTTATCACAGGATATGTACCAAAAGAGCAGTGTACAGCAACAGTGGTCCCTCTCCACAAAGGTGGTGCCTGAATGGATACTGCAAACTATCACCCCAGAATCCTGACAAGCTTGGTCTGCAAAGCTATGGAAAGGATCATCAAGGACCTCAGAAATTAAGATATTGGGGACCTACAGACACTGGACCCTACCCAGTGTGGCTTTTGTAAGGGCAGATCGTGCCCCTTAAACATGTTTGACTCATTTGAAACAGTCATCAAGGCCATTGATGAGGGGAATGTGGTCCACACAGCCTATCTGGACCTTGCAAAAGCCTTCCATACAATACCCCACGTGTTCATTATAGATAAGCTCACAAGCTTAAATATAAACCCCTATGTCAGTAGATGGGTTGAAAACCAGCCCAATGACAGAACTGACATGGTCAGAAAAGCTGCAGCCATGTCAGACTACAAACCAGCTACAACTGGCATCCCACAAGGCTCGGTACTGGGACCTCCCTTGTTTGATATATATTTCCCATAGGTACAGGCCAACATGGAAGGACTGTGTCTGAACAAGTTTGCAGAGGACTACAAACTGGGCACCATATCTGACCCTCCAGCTGACACAAGCATCCTACAAAAGGGCCACATAGAAACAGACAACTGGTGCCAGAGCCATGTCATCAAGCTAATTGCAAAAAAAGTGTATAGTCATCCCCTGTGGATAAACAGTAAGTGCCCACCAATTACCACATAGGTGTTAACCTATTAAGTACTTTAGAAATAATAAGAAACCTGGGGACACAAGTTGATAGATATCTTGCATTTGACAACCATGTGGCTGTAGTGGTTAAAGAAACATACCATATACCCACCTAATCATGAAGGTAGTCAGATCTAGATCAGGGGAGGTCATCGTGCCTCTTCAGTCATCCTTCATCAGCCTCACATTTGAGTACAATGGCCCCTGTGGGATGTACCTCAGCAGACACCTCCATCAACTGGAAAGACCCCAAAAGTACCTCACCAGGAAGATCAAAGAGCTCGAACAGATGCCATGTGTTGCCTGATTAAACAAACTGCAGCTCCACACAGTGCCATACTGCCTGCCCAGAGGCAATCTGTGCCTGATGTATAAAGCCATGTCCAAGCTGGAATCAATGAACATGCTGCACCTTGTAAAATCTGAATGCCAGTGAGCTATGCATATGAGAGACCTGAACCCCAGTACTGACATACATAGGACATGCTGTAGTGATTGATCCATAACCCAGAAGCTCCCTCCACTCTTGAGTAAACTCACAGTACAGGTTAGCCAGAGAGTCCCTCATTTACTCTCCTCAAGAGGAATCTTGATGAGTGGATGGGAGATGGTAGGTTTACCCTGGGTATCACTGTTATGTCATGGGTAGGCAGAGGCACAGTATACTAACCTTGAAATATGTCATGGCAAAATCCAGTTACAATGTGTGTTGAAGGACAAACACACTCTCTGACTAGCATTATAAATGGCCTAGGGCACATAGCTAGTGTTTGTCAATGTCCACCCAAGTTGCGGAATACATTACCAATGTTGGACAAGCCTGGTTTAGGTAGTCCATATCTGAATAAAATGCAACATGGTCATATGTGCACAACTGGCCCTTAACCAGTCTGGTGTGCTCACTATGAATATTTAAAGCAGTGATAGGACTGAAACCAGGATAATATCCACCACAGTGAAAGTATTGAACCAGTACACTATACGATATTACAGTGTTTGGTCAGTATGAAAGGATGTTGACAACTGTATGCAAACTATCCCATGGAAACCCTGCAGGCACAGTATAACCCCTGTTGGGTTCAGACACAAAGCAGATGGGCAGTAAGTACACAACATGACTCCTAACACACAACTATAAATGTGAAATTTTATTGAAGTTCACACACAACCACAAATGTGGTGGACTGCAGATTTCAACATATGGAAAGCTCACACTGGGCATGCTCGCACACTTTGATAAATGAGACATATGTCAGGCAACAAGCCATGGAAAGCCTGAACTGGGCATGCTCACACATTTAGGCCATGTCTCAGTTTAGCAGTTGGCCACACATATCTGGTATTTGTATGTGTTAATCCAGGAACCTCCCACAAAACAGCAATCTGCCCAGTGCACACAGTTAAATGACTACAGAGACATAAGTTAAATAGTGGATCTCTCCCTCTCATATTCAAACATCTTCCACAGATACACAAGTTGTTCATAGAAACAGGGAAAGCTATGGCAATAAAGTCCTGCAAACAGTTTATCAGCAACAAATATTGTGCATCTGAAAATTAAACATATGGCTGTAGAGGTCAATACTAAGCTGTTTGCCCTAGGGAATACAAGCTTAGCCAGAGTGTGCTTGGTGTCTGCCTCCCCAGTACAGTAGGCTACTGTGCCTCTGTAAAGTAGGTCACAGAAGGCACCGTTTAAGGCTAGTGTGCTGTCCCTCCATCAAGCAGGGACACAGTGGAGATCCCAGGGGTTGAATTTGCAATGTCAAATCCATGTGGCTGGTGTTTGCTGGAAGAGGGTTGGCGGGGACTTATAACAGTAATTGGGCATCAATTGCAGACTGAGGGGAGCCTTATCTGCAGTGTCTGGACAGTTTCACTGTCAACACTTTGACGTGATGATTTTGAGGGATTGAAGTGTCGTGCCAATACTGTTCATAAACGTCCTCCCTCTGTGGGATATTGCTCTGTAATGTATTAGCTCCCTCCTTCTGTTGTACAGCTTATATATGGCTGGTGTACACCAGACAGGTCTCCTGTTGTGGAGGAGTCTTGGGTTTATTTGGGATAGCATGATCAATGCAAACCTTTCAGATGCTCATAGAATGCAATTGTCAAGGATTATGCAGAGTGGCTTGTATAATCCCCCAGCATGGGTCCTTTGAAGTCTTCCACCCCAGTCTTCACAAGTGCAAAGTCTGCTTTTGATAAATACTTTGTTTGCAGTGAGTTACTTGCCTGGGGGTGGGGATGGGATATGGATGTCCAGGGAAAGTTGGGTATGGTTTAATATTAACAATGGTGGTCTACCTCTGGTGTGGAACATAGAGTGCCCATGTTGCAGATGGTCGGGTCCAATATGTATTCCCCCTTGTGGCTGTGGTGAGTGGTCCTGCCATAGCACATGGATTCACAAATTGTAGTGGCTGTAGGGTGATGTTGTTGAGGCCTGAGTAGTTCCCCCACACAATATACCTGTACCTGAAGTTAACCACTGTAATGGTGTATGTGAACACCTTCATATCCTACACTGTTCCCAGGGAAGCAAAGTGTGTTTCCTGGATATGGGAGGGGTGGTCTGAACTGGTTGTGTTGTGTGTTACAGGTCCTGTGGTCACGAAGCATGGTATAAAACATAACCTGGCAGTGCTGATGTGCATATCTGACCCTGAAGTAGGCGGCTGTTAATGCATATATATGCTATCCCCCTAACTGACAGATAGTAATAGATGTACATACCTCTTTATAAATAATGATGTCAGCACCCTATAAATACTGCAGGAGAAGAACAGATACCCAGTAATTCGAATAGCGTGCTCTGCTAATGCATTTCTCTCAAGTGTCATAATATAGTTAAATAGGGATTTGAATCTTGCAAATGCTGAGTGTGTGTTTGGGTGAGGGGGTTTAGTCTGTGTGAAAGAAATGTCCTTTTTGGCAATTAGAAGAACACACTACATGATGCACATTCCTCTTTCTAAACACTGATGATGTCAGCACCCTATAGGTATAGCAGGAGAAGGGAAACCTCCCATTAATGCAAATAGCACACTCTGCTAATGCATCTTTCTCAAGTGTCATAATATAATTAGGAAGGGGTTTGCATCCTGCAAATGCTCAGAGTTTGCGTGAGGGGGGTTAGTGTGTGTGTGTGCAATTCTGTGTGAAAGAAATGTCCCTTTTGGCAATTAGAAGAACACACTACATGATGCACATTCCTCTTCCTAAAAACTGATGATGTCAGCACCCTATAAGTATAGCAGGAGAAAGGAAACTTCCCAGTATTGCAAATAGCGCACTCTGCTAATGTGTATTTCTCACATGTCACAACATAGTAAGGTAGGGGTTTGAATCCTACAAATGGCATGTGTATTTTTGTCACACAGTTTGTCCATGTGTGTGGGGTGTTGCTCTTAATATTGTATGACATAGATTATATCAGTAATGTCAATGCACACATGAGGTATGTGTGTGCCACATAGACATATGTACCTGTGAGCTTAAATTGTGAGAGAAATCTTGACCAATGGATGGGAGATCGCAGATATACCCCAGGGATTACCTCAGTGTCACTGCTCGACAGAGGCACAGCAAAATAATGGGTATAGTTCCCCATACTAAAGGGGTGGCGTAAGCCACAAAACTATGGGCTAGGCTTGTAAATGCCCTCGGGCAGATAGCCTAGTATGAACCTATGAACCTATGAACCTAATTGTTCCATGTCTGAAGCCTGCCTCATGTGAATACATGGAATTTCCATTACACAACTTTTTGACTGTGGTTTTCTGTTCAGGGGCTGCGTTTGGTATGTGAATATACAGTGAGAGTAGTCTATGGTGTCATCTTACCAGCGAGGGATACACTTCTGGTCCAGAGCATATAGTCCACATGTTGGTGATGATCAGGTGCAGCATGTTTTCCCCTCTTGTGGGAGTGGTAACATGTTGTTCCATAGCAATTGTGTGTATGGATTCTAGGAACCATTCACCTAGGGTGTTGGAGCTACAGTAATGCTCCCAGTCTATGTGTGGGTAAATGAAGCTGCCCAATATATTGTTGTTTGGAGACACCTGCAGATATTCATGTATTCTTAAGTAGGCCAAGTGGGTTACCTGGGTTTAGGAGGGTGGTCCGTAGCAGGCTATGAACTGGAAGTCAGTTTAACCCACTGTTAGTTGCATGTGGATAGTCTGTGATGCATCACACTGTGGCAACAACCTGGGGGTGTGGGTATAGGTACATAGGTTCATAGGTTCATAGGTTCATACTAGGCTATCTGCCCTAGGGCATTTATAAGCCAAGCCAGAGTGTGTTTGGCTTTCGCCACCCATTTTAGATTAATGTTGCTATGCCCTTTTCTGAGGTTAGTATACTGTGCCTCTGTCTAATATTGACACATCTACGATCCCCCATCCACTCATCATGATTCCTCTTGAAGAGAGTCAATGAGGGACTCTGCCTAACCTGGACTGGGATTTTATTCCAGAGTGAAGGGAGCCTCTGGGTTATGAATCTGTCCCTCCAGCATGTCCTATTTATTTCAGTGCTGAGGTTCAAGTCTCTTGAGCGCGTAGCTCGATGGGAGTTGGATTTTCTGAGGTGCAGCATGTCCATTACTTCCGGGTTGGACATGGCATTATACGTCTGGCACAGATTGCCTCTGAGCAGGCGGTATACCACTGAGTATGGAGTTATGTTAACTGGGCAGCATATGGCATCTGTATGAGCCCTTTGATCCTCTTGGTGAGGTACTTTTGTGGTCTTTCCAATTGCTGCAGGTGTCTGGTAAGGTAAATCCCAAAAGGGGCATTGTACTCAATTATGGTCCTGATGAGGGATGAGTAAAGAGGCACAATGACCGCCCCTGATCTAGATGTGAATACTGTCATGATTAGGTGGGCTATGTAAAATGTTTTTCTAACCACTTTGGCCACGTGGTCATCAAATGAGAGATTGCTATCAACTTCGGTCCCCATGTCCCTAATTACTTCTTCCATATGTAATGGATTACCACCTATGTGGTCATTTGTGGCCACTTTGTTTTTGCCAAAGGGGGTGACTATACACTTTGTGGCATTTAGCTTGAGGCCATGGTTCTGGCACCAGTTGTCTGTTTCTATGAGGCCCTTTTGGAGGATGGTTGTGTCAGCTGGAGAGTCAATTATAGCGCCCAGTTTGCAGTCATCCGCGAACTTGGTCAGCCACAGTCCTTCTGTGTTGACCTGTACCTCCGAGACATATATACCGAACAGGAGAGGTCCCAGGACTGAGCCTTGTGGGGCGCCACTTGTAACTGGTTTGGAGTCTGACATGGCTCCAGCAATTCTAACCATGTGGGTTCTGTCCTTGAGCCAGTTTGCAACCTATCTAGTGCCATAGGGGTGTATATTTAGGCTGGTGAGCTTATCTATAATGCCCGAGTGGGGTATTGTATTGAAGGCTTTTGCGAGGTCCAGGTAGGCTGTGTGGACCACCTTCCCCTTGTCAATGGCCTTGATGACTGTTTCAAAGAAATCAACCAGGTTTAAGAGGCAGGATCTGCCCTTAAAGTCAAACGGGGTAGGATCCAGTGTCTGTAGGTCCCCAATATCTTTACATATGAGGTCCATGATGATCCTTTCCATAGCTTTGCAGACCAAGCTAGTCAGGCTTATGGGGCGATAGTTTCCAGGATCCATTGAGGCACCACCTTTGTGTAGAGGGACCACTGTTGCTGTATGCCACTCTTTGGGTACATAACCTGTGGTAAGGCTGAGATTGAACAGTAGTTTTATGTTTGGGTTTAGCTCATCATGGAGTTCATGTAGGATGCAGCCCGGGACACTGTCTGGTCCCATTGATGCTGTTATTTGATTTGGAGAGGGTGGCTCTTACCTGAGCATCTGAGATAGGGGGGCAGCACTCTGCTGGGATAGATATTTGCCCTTCTGATGGGGAGGGGGGAGTTTGCACTGAACCTGTCAGCTAGGATGTTGGCAATGTCTGTGGATTTGGTGTAGTGTTTTGTCATTTTGGACTAATTCTGAGCATATCTGGGAATTCCCACCCTGGTTCCTAACATAACTAAAGAAAGCCTTGTGATTATCCTTAGTGTCCTGTGCATTTCATCTCTCGAAGCTGGCCTTAGACGATTTTATGAGTGCCCGTAGTATTTTGCTAACACTGAACAGAGATGCCTCCCCTTTTTGGGATTTTCCTCTGTCATGTAGTAGCTTCCTCCTTCTATTGTATTGTTTGTTTATGGCTGTGGTCCACCAGACAGGACATCTGCCTTTGTAGGATTGGGTCTTGTTTTTATTTGGGATTGCATGATCCATGCATTCCTGAAGGTGTTCATAGAATGTGTTTATAAAGGATTCTGTGGTCTGGGCCGTATTTTCCACAGGCCCGGGGGCTTTGAAGGATTCCACCTCAGTTTTGAGGGGTGTGGAATTTGCTGTAGAGAAGTTTTACACTGTGGTTTTGTGGACAGGAGGTGGGGTTGGGATGTGAATATCCAGTGATATTAATTTATGGTCTGATCTTACCAGTGAGGGGTACACTTCTGGTCTGGAGCATAGACTCCCCATGTTGGTGATGAACAGGTCCTGTATGTTTCCCCCTCTTGTGGGAGTGGTAACAAGTTGTTCCATAGCATTTGAGTGTATAAATGCTAGGAACTGTTGAGCTAGGGTGTTGGAGCTAGAGTAATGCTCCCAGTCTATGTTTGGGTAGTTGCAGTCCACCAATATAATGGTGTTTGGAGAGACCTTCATATTTCCAGTGTTCTCAGGAAGGCCAAGAGGGGTTCCTGGGTTTGGGAGGGTGGTGTGTGCCAGTCTATGAACTGGAAGGCAGTTTTACCCACTGTTAGTTGCACATGGATAGTCTCTGATGCTTCGTGCTGTGCCACCAACCTGGAGGTGTGTGTATCTTTGATGAATATTGATACTCCCCCTCCTGTTCTGGTTCGGTGCAAGTTTTGGGGCCAACAAACATGGTATGAGGCATAACCTGGCAGTGCTGCGGTGCTCTCGGGAGCCTTGAACCAGGATTCTGTTACTGCACAGATATTGATGTTCTCCATGCTAAGGACAGTTTCCAGTGCATGCATCTTGAGGTTTACACTGCTGGCGTTGAGTAGCATTACTATTAGTTTCTTATCCCTTGTGATACCTATGGAGGTGGTTTTGTCTTTTGAGTCTTGCCTAAAAAAGGCACTATGGGGGTAGCAAGAGCCTTTGCCAATATCCAAAAGCCCAGAGATGACAGGTGCAAGCCGTCCCTAGTAAAGCATTGTGGCTTGTCGAGCATGTCATCCCAGGCTGACAGGCATTTGATCCCCTTTGAATGACACCGAAACGTAAGCCAGTTGTAGAAATTGATCATCTTGTCTTCATATTCTGGCATCATTCTTGGTGAGGGTAAGATGCTATTCAAGGTCAGGGTCATACCAGCCTGGGCCACATGCTCAGAGAGCTCCTCTATGTCTCTTATCATGTAGTCCAGGGAGGTACGTCTCAGGTCATTCACACTGGCATGGACAATGACTGAGACATATTTGTACATGCCTTGGAGTGACCTGTGTGCTTGTGTTATGTGGCGGATCATAGCGCCCGATAGGCATCTCATCATGACCTTCTCCTTGTTCAACCTGGTGAGCAGGACGTCAGTGTGCCTGATGATAGAGGCACCTATTACAAGTGTATCAGGTGTGTTGTTTAGCCTTAAGGGCTGTGACTGTTCGGCACACTGGCTTTGTGAGCTATGTGTTGCATGTGTTCTGTTCTGGGGTAGAGGTTGCTTGTGTGTCTGCTTTGGAGGTGTCTGCTGCTTAGGCAGATTTTTATTTAGAGACTCCGAGTATGTTTTCATGTGTTTATGTGTTTGGATTGCTGTCGTGGTAGGTCTATGTGAGACTGGAATTGTAGTGACTGTGGTTTCCTTCTCCTCCTGACAGGTTTCACCAGTACTGAGTTGAGAGAGCTTAGCCTCCAGTTTGGCTATATGGTTGCATCTCTCACATGTGTTGGAATTTGTTGGGAGGAGGAGAGGGTTGTCTGTGTACATGAGGCAGTTGTAACATTGCCTCTAGATTCCCAAATTCACCAGCTGGACCGGAGAGGAGATTGACAACTGACCTTTGGACATGCTAGAATAGTATTGGGAATTCCTTTATAATTGACAACAAAAAGGGCCAATGGGGAACAAGGTACTCAGGGTGAGTTTGTGAGGGTGTAGTGCTTTTAATTTGTTAGTGCTGGCATATATAAATGCTTTAGTGAGCAAGTGCTAGGTAACTCAAATACAATGTGTTACAGGTAACTTAAATGCAAAAATGACAAACAGTAACTTTCTTTCAAGTGAAACAAGGAAATAAGTACAGTAAGCAATGCAGATGTCACTAGGGATCTACAGAGGCGCTGTAAAGCTGCATTTCATGTGGAATTAGTGTTTCAAGGAAATAACAAGCAAACAAGCATACAAACGAAGCTACATTCAGCAGGCCTGGATCTAGTCTATGCTACAGCAAACAAGGTGTACCAATTTCAGTAAGAAACAGTTCAAATATGCAGGCACTATAAGCCTTTAGCCAGAAATTCCCAGCTCAGATGGGCAGAGTCCAGCCTCTCCTCCCACAAGAGTGCAGACCATGAACCTTCATAATGTAAAATAACTGGCCTGAAGCCCAAGTGCTTAAACCAGAACTAATACACATTTAGAATAACAGACACTGAGCCCCCAATCAGTAGTTTCCAACTTAGTAGGATGTAAGCTACCTGTCCTGCCACCACAGTATCCTTGATATTTAATGAGACTCACCCTCCTGTCATAGTTAGTTCTGTGTTTTGGGGCTGTCAAGCATGGTATGAGGTGTAACCTCGTAGTGCTAGGGTGCTCTTGGGAGTCTTGAACCTGTTGTCTATTACTGCACAGATATCAACATTCTCCATGCAGAGTAGAGTTTGGACTGCATTCATCTTGCGGTTTACATGTCCATCATTGAGTATCATTACTTCCATTTTCTTATCTCCTGTGCTACCTATGCAGGTGGCTTTCTGTTTTCAGCCTTACCACCAGAATGCAAAGATGTGTAGACATTACACTATGGTAATTAATAGTGGTGTACCAAACAATACAATGACAATCATACTGTTAATGCATCAGGCATGCTGGGATATACCCACAATGATATCATTACACTGTACTGTTGACAACATGATAATATTACTACACTTCTATGTAGTCACCCTGTGCATCAGCACCATGTTAACCTGTTCCTGCATCAATGTTACAGATTGCAGGAGGTGGCACAGTTTCATCATATGCACAGGGTGTGTACTTAGTATGCCTGAGTCTGCCACTGATACAACCAATCGACATGTATGTGTGTGTATGTTAGTGAGGGACAACAGTACAAGATGGGGCAATGTTGATGCGGTGTGTGCATGTATGTGTTAGCCCTAGGTGTTAGCATTATGCATGTGTGTATGCATGCACACAGTTCTACCTCGTGGCTGCCATATACGGGTGCTTGTGGACAGCCACAGACTGTACCTGCCAGGCCAAACAGATCACTGTCTCTGGCCATGGACACGGTACCTGTGCCTGGCAGGCATGCTACGGACAGTATCAGGTACTAAGCCGGACTGGGTACTGTCATCAGAAGCAGTTGGTTGATGGCTGGAGACATGTCCCTGCTGGGACTGTCCAGAGCCATGTGCACATGGTCTCCTAGGGCGGTCTGATGACAGCACAGACCCAGCATTGCTGGGGCTGGTACTGGCATTATGGGAGTGGCCGCGGGTTTGTTGTTGTCCACGACGACTGCCAGCTGCTGATGTTGCTGGCATACATCCACGTCGACGCCTCAGCCATCCTGCATTGCCCTGGCTCATGGACATGTAGTTGTGGAACAGATCTAATGTGTCCCCCCAACATCTGTCAATGACCTCGGTGAAATTACGGATGGCAGCCGCAACGTCACGCATAGTGTCATTCATAGCAGTGCGATGTGCTCTCAGCTCCCTCAGATCCTGTCTGGTGTACCATTCCATACGTGACTGTGCCTGCATTACAGCCTGGAACATAGCTGAGGTTGAAAGACCTCTGTGGGCACGTCTGACAGGGGCAGTACGACCACGGATGCTCCCACGAGAACCCCTGGACATCTGCCTGTGTGGTACCATGTCAGGACTCTGGCCATGGCTGCTGTGAGGGGATGCATGTGCCACTGATACCACATTACCCTGGTCAATTCCCACTGTATGCTGTCCATCACCTAGGGACATTGGTGACAATGGATGTATTGGCAGGATGACTGTGCGCATCGATGGGGTTGACTGCTGTGTACTGTCGATTGGCTGACCAACAACAGACCCTGGCACACCTCCTTGTGCCATTACACAGGTATCATCATTATCACTATCCCCAGCAGTGGATTCAGGTTCCCTGCTGCACACCACCAGAGCAACACCAGAACCTGTGAGAGGAAGACAGGAAACACAGTTCACAATGTGTACGGAATTTTACCACAGATGCACACGGGCACATGCACACATGCACACTTGCACACATGCACACATGGGCACATGGGCACATGCACACATGCACACATGCACACATGCACACTCCTCAGTACATGAGATACAAACACACAGACACAAACACACCTGCAATCAAACACATAGCAATACTGTCTGAGGGTATTATTACTATTATTATCATTAGTATTTAAAGTATTGTTATTACACACTCACCAGCATGGATTGGCTGCCTTGCTGTTACACCAGAGGGACCTGCACAAGTAAGACATTTATTGTCAATGGGCACAACTGTGCCATTGATAGTGTGAGTATGATACAGTTCAGTAGTACAAACGTTGGCTTTCACAGGTCTACTGCTGATATTGAGAATATCACTCTTGCACAATAATTACCAGGATAACAGCTACAAACACAGTACACACCTCACACATGCATAAACTACCAGTGTAGAGAACAGTCAACTATAGATATGGCATGTTACCTGCACATTCCAAGTCCACATGCTGGGTGGCTCCAGCCTCCATCATTACACATGTCTGTGGATGTTGTTGTTGTTGGGCTAGAGCCACAACACTTAGGAGGAGCCCCTCCAGTGTTGTGAGGGGGGTGTATAGCCACCCCACCACCTGTGGCAAGCTGTTGCCTGTGGATATCAGATGCATGCTGATGGACATTTCTAATTAAATCACTGCAGCGATGGCGTACCTGCTCATATGTCCGGTTATGCATGCCTATGTCATTTACCCGACAGACAAGGTCTTGCCACAGGGCAGCCCTCTCCTGCTGGTTCTGGCTGGTGCAGGAAAAGAGTGTGGCAAAATCCCACACCAGGCTCTGGTGTATCTCCTCTTCCTCTGCAGCAGAGTACGTGGGGTTGCGCTGGAGCACCATCGCCCTGGAAGGAAAAGAAAAATATGTGAGCCAGTGATATGGCACACATAATACTCTACTGTAGTGATATCACTGAACTGCCATATATAGCATCTGTCTGTCTATTGGGGGATACACATGTAAATGACCACATATCATTGCTCAGCCAACAACTGTGTGACAGTGCCTGGCACACTCCATACAACAAACTAGTATACTCCAGCAGTCGGCACACTGTTTGAGGTCCAATGCACAACCTCACACTGGGGGTTTGTATCAAGGTAATGGATGGGGAACATTGTCAACCCATGCAATGCATACAATGTACAGTAAAAATTTTACTGGTAATGCACCCTAGTCTTTGTTGCCATACCCCTACCTACACCGCAGTCACATACAGGGAAACACAGCACAACATATGACAATGTAGTATGTTTGTATCCCAATACTTGACACATCCTTCTCTGGCCTCACACCAAGGACACACGCTGCCATGACAGACACAAAGTCATGCTGAGCAACCACACCATTACAGACCTTGCACACAGTTAGTGGCACACTCATTCCACCTCACATAGTTGGTATTGCAATGAGTACATGTGTGTGTGCATTGTGTCATAGGTAGGTAGTATGCTATTGGTCCTGGGCCTACAGCAGCATACTGTTATGCTACCCTGTCCCTTGGGACACTTGTAATGTGATTGTACATGCTCCTGTCAAACAGTTACACAGGGTGACTATTATGGCATATTACCTATCTGCATAACATTCAACAGGGGTAAGTCTGACATCTACTAATGAGGAGCCTTGCTTCTTAATGCTGGGTGGTTTACTCCAGGGTATGGCTTATTTGTGGGTAGGAACCTGTACCTCCACCATGTGCTCTTTACTGCGGTGCCAAGGATGACAGACATAGGTCATTTAGGCTGGGGATATTGTGAGGTGTTACCATGGTTGTTGGACAACTGTTATGGGTGTGACTTAAGTATGTATATCCAGCAGTGGTAACCTCTGTGTAGGTAGTATGAAAGGCACTCTATCTGTGGTTTTGTCAGTCACTCTGCATAGGTAATGTGTTTGAGGGCATTATCACTGTTTGTTAGGTATGACTGTGTCCTTCTCCCTTTCTGTAGTTGTCATGGGAGGTACATACCATGTAGGACATTGTGAGGTGTAGAGGGGTACAGTGACCTACATTTCCCTAGCTAACACACCATTTGTGCTGACACGTACCATGTACAGGTATTACAAGACTAGTGTGCCTCTGTGAATATCAAAGGGGAGGCTGTTGTACACTTGTTTCCCATGTTCCCTCCTGACACATCCAGTAGTAGGCAGGCAAACACCTATGTGGTGGTTAGTGGTGTAAGTGTTTTGGAATGGGGTATGGTACTCCAGTATCCACACTGGTGTTCAGTCCATGCCTTTGTCACCAGGCACCTGTTGCAATACATCTGCACACATGTGCTATATATATATATATATATATATATATATATATATATATATATATATATATATCTAGAGAGAGAGAGAGAGAGAGAGAGAGAGAGAGATATTCATATACATACATATCTCTAGACATTCATATCTGTCTGTATATGTGCATGTATCTATATATATATCTATATATGTATGTGTCTGTTACATATATATGTATATACATATTCTATCTATCTATCTATGTATGTCTATCTATTTATACATCCCTCTCTATCTATGTATACATATATGCATATTATATATATGTATATACATATATAAATATACATACGTATACATATAATATATATATATATATATATATATATATATATATATATATATATATATATATATATATATATATACCTTTTTATTTACAGATACGAATACACACACTAACATACTGCTAAACATCCATTACTGTACAACCTACATTGTACGTTGCACTACAACCTACATTGATATGTGCACATAGCAACCTTCAAATACATATGTATGTCCAGCCTTCACTAACAGTTGCAGTATGTCCCCTGCCCTATGCACATCTTCATATATATATAGATACAGACTGCTAACACATATGGAGGGTTCACAGTATGCATACTATTAGATTATTAGTTGACATTACCTTTGTTTGTCACTGCTGTTTGTGATGGCTTGCTGTTTGGAGGCCTGCTGCTGGTTAGCTTGCTGTTTTTTATTGTTTTTTTTTTTTTTTTGGTGCCTCTCTCTGTGTCTCTTTGTCTCTTTGTCTCTCCCTCCAGATGTTGCAATGAAAGTATTGCATGTGTGGACTGGGAGTACAGGCTGCTTTTGTAGGTATATGCACATGTGCATGCGATGGCCTCTGCACCAATTGTTAGCCAACATTTACTAATTGCATGCAGCCTGCTGTGTGGTAATTGCATTTTTCACTGTGATTTCAGGACAGTGCTATACAATGTTAGGTTAGGTAGGTGTAGCCCTTTCAGATTTTCAAGGTGGGGACCATGCTGGTATGCTGTGGACACTGTTCTGTGAGTGTAAAGGTTGGTATGTCTCTCATATTTCAGGCTGTGTTGTAGGCACTGAAATGCATGTTGTACGGAAACCTGACTATTGCTTCCTCCAGTTTATTCTTCTCAGTGTGTATGTTACCTGACACTTAATAATACTAAAACTGTTTAAATGGGAGTATGTGCTTTCCTGTGGGACTTGTGGAGTAACTGGTATACAGCAGTGGCTCTTGCAATTTGTTGCTATTGCTTCACTATTTGGCCTTTACATTCACTCCTTGATTGCCTGCTAGGTGTCTTTACTGGAATGTGTTGCTTTGGCTTTCCTATTTTCCATTTACATTCACTCCTTGTAATGCTTGCTATATTTCTTTCAGCAGCAATTCCTTATATGTTTGTTGTGGTTTGGTGGTACTGCATGCAGTCTGGTCTGGCCAAGGTGTGAGGCTTGACACCTACAAGGGTATTTTATTTTGCTGCTGAGCAGTAGTGGGGCCTTGTACTTTGTACTAACAGTTATGGATAGCAGGCACGTGCAGTGCTTGTAAACTGCTATACTGTCCTTATTTTATTAGTTGGCTACATCCTTTGATATTTGTGGGTTGTACACCTACATGCGGGGGTGCTTGTGGAAGCTACTCTACAGCTATTCACAGAGTATGTCACAGCAGACAGAATGATATGCCTGTGAGTTTGTGACACTTGCAGGCCTCAGATACTCTCAGGTGTATCTTTTATTAGCCTCAGGGAATGGTACATATCAGTGGGATACACCCATCATATATTTCAGATATTCTGCAGTTGTGACTGAGGAGTATTTTGAGCATATGTATTACTACACCATTTCTGACATGCAAGTAGTGCATACTTTCAGTAATTGACAGTTACCATTACGTGGGATAAAACACCCTTCTGCCTACTGTTAGTACATTTCACAGGGAGGCAGGTGGGCACAGTTAACATTTGTTTTCAAATCAGGGACATCCCTGTAAATCAGTCACAGTTCCGAGGACTGGCCTCTTACCTATTCAAATATGGCAGTGTTTATCCTGCTCTGATAGTGTGAAGGTTTGCAAGGTGCTACTGTCACATTATTACCTACTAGCTACCAACTAGCATGGCTATTTCTCTTCTCACACTAATGTTATACAAATCCACAAGAATTGCCAGTAAAGATACAAGAAAAGCTTTGTGTAATTGCCTTCCTATATTCCCTTTACATTCAGTCCTACCATTTCTTGATATATTGCTTTCAGCACAAAGTTCTTGTATATCAGTCATGGCTTAGTGGGAAGTCATGCAGACGAGTGTTTCCAAGGTCCTGGGTTCGAGACTAACAGATGAATTTTATTTTGCTGCTGAGCAGACTACAGCCCTTGTCATTCAGAGTGACTAAGGCACTTTTAAGCAGTTGTAAGTAGGTTAGCACTGGTTTGCGTGGTGCTGATGCATGCGCACTGTCGCTTAGCTTCGCGCACACATGCTTAGCTAAGTGCACACAAGCACACACCCGCTTACAACTGCTTAAAAGTGCTTACTCTCGCACACACCCACGCTAATTTCTTTGAAAGAAAAGAAAATGGGGAGATAGGAAAGTGATGAAAAAGGGGGCACAAAGAGGGTAGGACAGTAGGAAAACAAGCTCGGGATTTGCAGGAAGGATGTAGGAAAGGCCCATAGCTGCCCATTTCTTTATCAGCAACAGCTGTGCATATGTGTGTAATTTGGTGTGACATTTGAAACCTTCCACCCCTGAGAGAGGGGTGAGGACAACAAAATATGTTGTACAGCCAATTGTAATTACCAGTTCACATGTCCAGCAGACATGTCTGCAAAATGGGCAGCTATGTATGGGGCGTAATTTTTTTGCGGGAACAGAGTGCCCTTTTTTTATTTTTTTTTCAGGTGAGAGTGGAGTGTGAGGTACAGGAAGTAGGTATATTTGGGGAGGTAGGTATGGGGATATTAACAGACAAGACAAACAAGATGCATACAGGGGCGGAGTATGACACATGTGGGGGGGAAGCACAATTGACGGGGATGGATGTTTGGATATTGCAAGTCCATGAGCCCACAGATGGAAACAGTGGAACTGAGATCCCCACCCATGGGCAGTTGCCACTGCGCCTTCACAGCCCAGGACGGGGCTGTGCTGGGGGCTGTGTAGGACGGGCAGCAGGCACACCCGTGAGTTGCGCCACCCGAGCCTCAAGCTGGCGTAGGGGTTCAAGCACAGAATGCCTGATTTCGCTACACACCAGAGACCGGACACTTTGGAGGGTGGAGTGGACAGTCTCCTCTGGCCATGCTTGCAGAGGAGGGACGAGCCCCATCCCCTGCAGCACTTCCACCCGAAGGTGGCACAGGGCCACCGAAGGAGGTTCCAGCCTGGGCACTAGTGTCAGGTGCACTCGCCAGCTGACGTGGGAGAGGTGTGTCCGCTGGAACCCGCCTTCCCTGTTGTCCTATATTTAGCAATATTTTATGACATTTTGGGTTAGTAACAAACAATACCATTCAAAATTAGTTGTGACATCATGCATCAGTATTCCCATTAACCAAACACCCATGAATTCCAAACATTGAACAGCAAGCATAACACATGCATATTTTGAACAACAGTACACAATCCAACAGCATGCAGGATTGATTGATGGCAACAGGCCATCAGGTTTGGATATGTGAACAGGGCACATACATCAACGTACGTGCAAATATGTTTGAACCAACAGGACAAATGTCCATAGGAATTAATTGTGAATACACATACCCAGATTGTTGTGGAATGGCATTATTTGTGAATATAGGGTATGGTGAAGAAATATTTCATTAACAACTTCAACTACCTATGCATATGCTGTACATCTCTAGTAGCTGCAGATATATATACCCTACATGTCTTAGTACAGTTTCCTATATGTGACCTTAGGAATGTTGGTGATGGGACTGTTACTGCTACATTAATATACATTGCATTTTTATTCATACACGTTCATATCTGGCTGTGTTCAGGTACAGCATCCTGCTACATTTGATTTATATGGCTCTAGACAACTGTGGATGTTTATTATTTCATACAACCATACTATCTCCATATTGCAAGGGTACAGCAACATATCCAAATTGTGGGACAGACACATTCCAGCTTCAGTACTTTATTACAAACATTTCACTGTTTGGTTGTGGCTGTCTCATTCATTTCATTATGTACTGACTGCAGTATACGTTATTCAGAAGTTATAACAACTTTTCTGGTCGATTCATACCTTTTTCTCACATTCTCACTTGTTTTATTTTTACAATTCAAGATGGTACTTTATTCTAGACATTATTAACATGTCATACTTGGTTACAACAATCCTTTCCAACAGACTCACTTGTTTCATATGGCAGATTTCCAAAGGGGATGTATTTGACACATGTCTATTGTCTTTAGCTTGTTTACCACTAATTTCCAGGCTGCAGCAGGTTATCTGATATTACAATACAGGTGGGAAATCTCTATTTCAGAAGTTTAATTTTTACTTCTGGATTACAGGCTGCATCACTTATCTAATCATACAGTACTAGCAGAATCTTTCTTCTAGTGTTATTTGAACTTTATTAATATGTAACTACACTGAACTCTTTTACAAGCTGTCACTTATATTGTATAACAATTACAGAAAAATAATTACTAACCTGCCTGGTGGTGCAACAGCTCCAGCCTATCACCATAGGATCGCCGATTCGCAGAACGCACACCTGCAGCTGTAATATAAATGAAGTAATATTGGAACATACATCTCCATAATATCAGCTAGGATAATTCCTTACATAGGTAATTACATGGATACTTACTCAGTAGTGGGGCGTCGGGCATTTGCCGGGCCTCCTGGATCCAACAGCTCAGTTGGTCCTGCTTTCATCTCTTCAGGTCTGCATGGTGGTGACGGACCTGTTCACCAGTCCTTGGTATGCCTGTGGCACTGGTGAGGTCATGTGCCAACCGGTTCCACGCCTCTGCCTTGTATGCTCCCCACAAAACCTGGCCCTGCATGAGTTGAGCCTCATGATCATGGACTAAGAGCCAAACCATGTATTTGGACTCCTCAACACCCCACCTCTGTGCTCGGAAGCGACTACCCTCTCCTACACCTGCCATCCTGACAGCAAATAGGTTCCACAATCAGTTATGCTGTGTATTCCCTCCTATGGGCTTATATATGCCGTTTTTCCCCACACGTATCTGTGATTGGCCATTTTGGAATTGTATCAGCTTAAAAAACCTGCTTTTTCATGCTTCTATTTCCATTCATTCCTATATATATGCTAATACTGCATTTTTCAGTACAGTTGTCATGGCTTAGTGGTTCAGTACTTTGACTATGATGCACAGTATCCTGGGTTCGAGCTTGGGCTTTGCTTTTTTTTTTATTTTACTACTGTCTAGGCAGGCTAGGAGGTGTGCCTGTGTAAAGGCAGCTTTGATACAGGTTGCTCAACGTTGCCCGCCGGTAAGCCAGTTGGCGAGCTGCATAGCTCAGTGCAAACGGGTTATGCTGGTTAACGCGTTATTTGGCTATGAGCACACATATTACACTATGGGAAATGTTGCTCAACTACTGGCACACAGTTTCAGCATGTTAAAGCACTGCTCAACTCCGGGCACGCATATTGCACCTGTTAAACCACTGGTCACCTGCGGGCAGTTATACTCAGCTTGTTTGAGAGTTGCTCAGCTACGGGCACTTATAAATTTCTTTTTTTTATTGTATCAGATTTCTTCAAAATACATGGCCCATTTCATTACATTTTACTTAAATTATAGTTATATATATGTAGATATATGTCAGGGGATTGTTTCGTGCTTATTTCACTAAAAATAAAAAATGATGTTGTTGGGGCTCGAAACGTGACTACCTCCTCTTTGGCCGATGTCTCTACTGCTACGCTATTGCTACTTGGCTTAATTTGCATATTTAGATCTTATATGCTTTTTCAATGACCGCTAACTGTGGCTGAGCGAAGGGCACACCCACGCAAATGAGCGCAATTATGGGCAAACATTTTTGAGATTATAAAAAAAAATTAAAAGTCCAAGAACAGAGGAAGCTCAACACGGCCAACTGAAATTAAAACTTTAATACTGCAGCAAGTAAGCGCTTTCATGTTTCAAGAACACTTCATCAGACTTAAACAACTGCCATAAATTCAAACCATTTAAATACTAACTCAAAACACAATCAGCCAGTCAGAAGTGTAAACTAATTAATACAACAATTAACATTTGCTAAAAAACACATAACTATAAACCTATTATATATAAATATGTCATAAAAAATACATTCAAATATATATTCAAAATTACATTCAAAAATACATACTATATTCCTATCTATTACATTATATCTTGTGGTCACTGTGTTATTTTGAAGTCAATGTGTATATGGACATGCTGCCAAGAATGGCTTTAATGTTATACGTTCATTCAGGCCATGACCTTTGTGTCCTTGTAGTCTTAGGATCCATTTATTTTCTCTTTCTTCTGTATAATTTCTGATATTACCTAACCTATTTGATTTTCTTATTATTTCTAACACCATGAACCTAAACTTATGTGATGTACTTTGTTGTAGAATATGATTAGCTAAGGCGTTGGATTCATTTTCTTTATGTATTGCATATACATGCTCTCTAATACATTCTCTTAGACTTCTATTAGTCATGCCCACATAGAAGCATGAACAGGTCTGACATATAGCAATGTATATGACGTCTCTCGACTTGCAATCAGCATAAAAATTCATATGGTAAATTTTACCAGTATCAGGATATTCAAAGTTATTTCTACCCGATACAAAAGTACATTGGTTACAGCTCCTACACGGAAAAGTTCCTATTCTTGTAGAGTTAATACGTCTAGGGCCCTCACTTTCATAGCATAAAAGCCTTTTAAGTGACTTCATATTTTTATGTGCAAAACTGGGTCTTTCACCCACTATTTCCGTTATTTTATCATCTATTGTTAAAATGTTCCAATTTCTCCTAATTGCATCTTTTATCTTCATATCTAAATTACAATAGGGAATGGTTATTCTCTTATGACTTTTCATGCCTTTATTATTATTACTTCTCAATCCATAATCCCTCTTCTGTCTATGTAAATAGGGTTTCCCTCTACTGTCTCTATTTGATTCAACTGATAATAAGGCTTCATTTATCTCAAGTGTATTGTAACCTCTTGTTTTAAAATTTTCCATTAGTACTTCTTGTATCTTATTAAATATTTCCTCATCTGTACTAAGTCGAGAAACTCTTATACTCTGTCCTTTAACTATATTAGAAAAAACATGTCTTGGGTGCATGCTGGTACGATATAGAATACTATTCCTCCAGCATGACTTCCTAAACATCTCTGAATGCACATCACCTTCATTTTTACATATTTGTACATCCAAAAATTCCATGTTTGATTTGGAACTTTTACATTCAAAACTTAAAAATGTCGTTGTCCCATTTATATACTGGATAAACTCATTGAGTTCACATTCAGTACCTGCCCATATCAAAAACATGTCATCTACAAAATGTTTATAATATATTATATATTCCTATAAAAATATTAATTTCCTAATATATATGTGTTTTCCCAATAGGCCAACACTAAGTTGGCATAGGAATTTGCACAAGGGGTGCCCATGGCCACCCCTTTCGTTTGCAGATAATAACTTTCCTTATATACAAAAGCATTGTTATTCAATATTAGATCAAGAAGTGCTAGAATCCTGAAAACCAAATTCCTAGGTACTTCTTTATTAATCAAAAATAACCTCAAATACTCCATTCCAATTCTATTAGGAATCGATGTGAACAAACAGTCCACATCTAGAGTTACTAATAGCTCATCTTCCATGTTATTTCTATTCTCGACATTTTTAAGTTTTGAATGTAAAAGTTCCAAATGAAACATGGAACTTTTGGATGTACAAATATGTAATTTAGATATGAAGATAAAAGATGTAATTAGGAGAAATTGGAACATTTTAACAATAGATGATAAAATAACGGAAATAGTGGGTGAAAGACCCAGTTTTGCACATAAAAATATGAAGTCACTTAAAAGGCTTTTATGCTATGAAAGTGAGGGCCCTAGACATATTAACTCTACAAGAATAGGAACTTTTCTGTGTAGGAGCTGTAACCAATGTACTTTTGTATCGGGTAGAAATAACTTTGAACATCCTGATACTGGTAAAATTTACCATATGAATTTTTATGCTGATTGTAAGTCGAGAGACGTCATATACATTGCTATATGTCAGACCTGTTCATGCTTTTATGTGGGCATGACTAATAGAAGTCTAAGAGAACATATTAGAGAGCATGTATATGCAATACATAAAGAAAATGAATCCAACGCCTTAGCTAATCATATTCTACAACAAGGTACATCACATAAGTTTAGGTTCACGGTGTTAGAAATAATAAGAAAATCAAATAGGTTAGGTAATATCAGAAATTATACAGAAGAAAGAGAAAATAAATGGATCCTAAGACTACAAGGACACAAAGGTCATGGTCTGAATGAACGTATAACATTAAAGCCATTCTTGGCAGCACGTCCATATACACATTGACTTCAAAATAACACAGTGACCACAAGATATAATGTAATAGATATGCATATAGTATGTATTTTTGAATGTAATTTTGAATATATATTTGAATGTATTTTTTATGACATATTTATATGTAATAGGTTTATAGTTATGTGTTTTTTAGCAAATGTTAATTGTTGTATTAATTAGTTTACACTTCTGATTGGCTGATTGTGTTTTGAGTTAGTATTTAAATGGTTTGAAGTTATGGCAGTTGTTTAAGTCTGATGAAGCATTCTTGAAACGTGGAAGCACTTACTTGCTGCAGTATTAAAGTTTTAATTTCAGTCGGCCGTGTTGAGCTTCCTCTGTTCTTGGACTTTGAATTTTTGAATTTCAGTGGAAGGCTCTTCACTCAGTGCCATTATTTTGTTTTACACTTAAAAAAAAATTAAACTGTTAATTTTTACGTTTTACATTACAGTTGGGTTTATAGTCTGCGGGGGCATGTGTGGTGTTGTGTTTCTTGACATTTCCGCGGACTCGCTCATGGGAGTTTCCTTTCGGGACTGTGATTCTTCTGGGAGCGTGTCCCTTTGCAGGACTCGCCATGCAGACACGCCCCCTACTTTGCTACACGGACCGTCTTAGCCTAGGGTGTGATTCAGCATGCCCTAATGAATATGCATGGCATGCTGACATCACCCCGTTTAACTGCAGCCTCCGTGTAAGACTTGCTAACTCTTATACGGAGGCTTCGTGAATCCTGCCCTAAGTTTATTTAAATATATTAAAACTATAAACCCACACCTGATATTTCTGCAAGAGACATATTTATTAACTGAAGATCTTACTTTACTCAGCTTCAGTGGTTATATAGTATTAACAAGCTCATCACACAAGGAAAAAACAAGAGGGGTAATGATTTTATGAAAAAATATTCTGTCATTATGCCAAAAATAATAAGCGCAAATCAAGATAAATATGTGATGCTTTGTATGTCATCTATCTCAATAAATGGTAAACTGTATACTTTTATTAACTTTTATTGGATACCTGGCTTGAGTGCAAATATAGTTAAACAACACTTAGAAGAAGTAATCCAGCACTCCAAAGGGAACTTGATAATAGCTGGGGATTTCAGATGTATACTAGATGATAAAGACACTGACTCTATAAACATTAGAAGGAAAACTGCAACATCAAAAACACTAGCATAATCTGTTGAACTATATAATCTTAAAGATGTTAATGAATATGCAAAGATTCTCTGCATTATACATTTTTTTTCACATAGGTATAACACACACTCAAGAATAGATAGACTATATATAACAAAGCAAATAACCACCTTTCTTAGCAATGTCAAAGTAATCTCTTGTCCATTAACAGATAACAATGCAATTACTTTTGAAGGAGAAGCTCATAACAAACAAAAGGTGACAATCACTAGAACACCATCTTGTATAACAAATCTAAAATAGTTTAAAAGAATTTTATATAAAAGAATTACAACAATTTCTTGAATTAAACATAAATGAAGACACTTCAGAAATCTATGTATGGGATGCATTAAAAGCATACATATATGGAAGAACATTGGGCAGGATTCACGATGGCTTGCACGGAGTCTAAGAGTAGTGTAAGACTCCATGCAGCCATCGCTATCCAGGAACAGCCTGTATTTGCATGTAAGAGAGCACCTAAAATGGCTCTTACACGGACAGGGTGTGGATATGTTAATTACCTCACTTGCAGCTGAAAGGCATGCAAATGAGGTAATTTTGTGATCCAGGAAGCAGAAACCTGCCCGTGTAATAGCCGTGTTATCTGCAGAAATATACTCAGTTGACAACTGAGTACCGTTCTACAAATAACACAATGGAGCCTTGTCAGCTCCAAATAAAGGTTGCATATGTTCCAGGCAGCATGCCAATGGCCAAATATGTGGCCACTGGCAACGTACCCCAATGCAAAAATAAAATAAAAATGTTTAAACATAGCGCAGCTCCACACAAATGGGCTACGCTAAAAGAAAACAGAAAAATAAAAATTTTACACGCACAAATGTGGGTTTTATGCAAAGCATGAATTTACAATGTAAGGGAATAGCAGGCTGAAAACAACATGGCCACCAAGTAGGGGTTGCTAAGGGGGGAAGCTGAGTGTAAGACATGTAACTAAGCATTAGTAGGTAATCCTATGCAAATGAGTGGTAGGATAGTGAATCAGACTGTCACATAGCAAATGAGCACATTCCGTGCAGTGTAGGAGTAGGATAAGGGGGAGTAACAGAGTAGGAGATAGGTGACATCACAGGGGGAAATATATGAAAGAAATGAAGCTCATTGGAGCACAGTGGCATGTGAAAGATGTCAGTTACACATCATGGAAACAGGAGTGTCAACAAGTAGGCATGGGAAAGCCAAGAAATGGAAGGTGTACACTATGGATAACACCAAAGTTTCTTGCTGGGCATGCATGCGCGTGTGTGCTCGCTGGTAGGCACGAGTAAGACAGAGTGCATGCATGTAAGCATGAGTGCGTGCGTTTAAGGCAGAGTAAGCATGTAGGAGCCTGTTTAAACACCTGTAAACTTGTTTGCGCTGGTGTGCGCGCGTTTTAACCCGAATAAGCAGATTCTAGTCCGTCTAAGCATGTGTGCGTGCGTGTTAGCCGCTGTGAGCGTGTTTTCAGTTGTATGCACGTTGCTCCCCCCTGAGGAAACAGAAGGGAAAAAGGAAGCAGGAAAAATAGTAGGAAGCTAGCAGGGAATACTGGCAGAGCTAGCAGGTGAAAACAATCAGAAGCAGGCAATTACACAGGCAGAACAGTAGCCCAGCCCAGCACTTAAAACTCTGCAAACAACAGTGCAGTATGTTTCTCTCAAGAGACACTGCAACAGAGGAGTAAGCTATTAGAAGTGAAAACTGAAAAAGCTTCACTCAGACCAAAAATGCTAGGGGCTGTCATAGCTGTTATAAGGAGACATATGCAACTTGCTGAGGGTGGTGACTATGCAAATGCTGCTGGACAACCCACAGTTAGGAGACGGAGAAGAGTGTACAGGCCCAGGGTCACCTACCATGGGTTACATGAGCTGGAGATAATGGAGCGCTATAGAGTGGACAGAGACCTCCTACAGCAAATTGTTGAGCTGTGCAGACCACACCTTACATACAGAACCAACAGAGGGGAACCCATCCCAGTGGAAACCAAGGTATGTGTTGGCCTAAGAATACTAGCAACAGGTACCTTCCAGAGACTAACTGGTGATATGATGGGGATATCACAGGCATCAGCATCCAGGGTACTGCACCAGTTCCTGGATGCCATGTCGGCACATGTCAGTGATCATGTATATTTCCCCAATTCCCATGAGGTATTGGCCAGCAATATGCATCTTTTCCAGCAAATAACGGAATACCCTGAGGTAGAGGGTGCAATAGACTGCGCGCATATATGCATCAAAGCACCAGCTGGTGAGTGGGGTAGGGCCTACATTAACCGCAAGGGCTTCCTCTCCATCAACTACCAGGTCATGTGTGATGCCCAGGGCATAATAATGAATGTGTGTGCTGGCTGCCCTAGAAGCTACCATGATTCCCATATCTGGCATTTGATGCAGCTATACCAGACATTTGCCAATGGGGACATCCCACATGTTCACTTAGTGGGGGATGCTGGATACGCACTGGAGCCATGGCTGATGACACCCATCAGAAATGCACACACACCTGAACAAGAACGCCATAATGAGGCACACGCACAAACACGAAATGTAATCAAGTGTGTGTTTGGGCTGCTCAAGTCACGGTTCCAGTGCCTGGACACATCTGGTGGAGCCTTGCAGTACTCACCAACTACATGTACCCAAATTGTCATGGTATGTGCTATGCCATATAATATGATTCTGTGAAAACAGCTGCAGCAGGACCAGCATAGGGCTGGGCCAAACAGCCCCCCACCATTGCCAAGCCAATCACAAGCAGAGCATGACTCGGAGGAGGAACAACCTGAGCCTGCCCCAGTAGGCAGAAGGAGGTGTGCCCAGTATGCCTTGGCCTTGGCAAAGAGGCAACGCATATCACATACACTGGCTCAGTAGGAACCCTGGAAATGGTACCTCTCTCTGACTCACACATATAGTAAAAGGGATGCCTAAGTTGACACAATCTGCTTTCAAACATGTACAGGGAGTGTAATATGTGCATCCAACATAGACAGCCCTGCAGCACCACCTGAGGCATGATTGTCATGTGTTAAGCAATATAACACCATGTAGTATATGCAAACTTGACGAACCTGACTAACATCCTACCCTCACCAAGCATGATGCCACAATATGAAGACAAGATGTTCAATTACAATAATTGGCTTAAGTATTGCTGTTAGTCAAAGGGGATCCAATGCGTGTCAGCCTGGGATGACATGCTGAGCAAGACACGATGCTCCACCTGCTAGGGATGGCTTGCACCTATCACTCCTGGCCTTTTGCATACTGGCAAAGGCTATTGTCACCCCCACTGTGCCTTGAATAGGTAAGGCTCAAAACACAAACCCACCTCCATAGGTATCACAAGGGATAAGAACCTAGATGTAATGCTACCCAATGCCAGAAGTCTAAACTGCAAGATGCATGCAGTCCAAACTCTCCGCAGCATGGAGAATGTTGATATCTGTTCTGTAACAGAAACATGGGTCAAGGCTCACAAGAGCACCCTAACATTACCAGGTTACACCTCATACCATGCTTTACAGCCCTAAAACATGGAACAAACTACAAAAGGAGGGTGACTATCAATAATTGTCAAGGATAACCACACCCCCAGGTTGGTACCACAGCAAGAAGCAGCATGGACTATCCACAGGCAAGTAACAGTGGCTAAAACTGCCTCCCAGTTTGTAGCCTGCTGCAGACCACCCTCCTAATGCCAGGAACCGCACTTGGCCTACTTTGGAACACAAGAAAATATCAAGGTCTCTCCAAACAACATTATATTGGGCGACTGAAAATACTCAAACATAGACTGGGAGCATTATTCTAGCTGCAACACCCAAGGCCAAAGGTTCCTAGAATTCATAAACCAAAATGCTCAGGAACAACTTACCACTCCCACAAAAGGGGTAAGCATACTGGATGTGATAATCAGCAACATGGGTACTCTATGCCCAGATGAGAAGTGAATCACTCACTGGTAAGATCAGACCATAGAGTAATCTGACTGGATATTCACATCCTGACCCCAGTCCCTGGGCAGAAAACCACAGTGAAAAACATGTGTAAAGCAAATGTTGCACTCCTCCAAACTGATTTGGAATCCATTAAAGGCCTTGTGCCTGTGGAAAATATGGGCCAGACCTCAGAACCCTTTATAAATGCATTCTATGAACACTTTCAGGAATGCATGGATTATGCAATCCCAAATAAAACCAAGACCTAATTCCATACACACAGGCATCTGGCCTGGTGGACCCCAGCTATTACCAAACCATGCAAGAGAAGGAGGAAGGTACTACATGATAGAGCAAAACCCAAAAATGGAAGTAATCTCTGATCAGTATTATGGCAAAAAACTATGGCCACACAAAAAATCCTGTAAGGCCAGCTACAACATGTTGAATCTGGGAATCTTGAGGCAATGTCACACCTGCCCCATGTACACAGACAACCCCCTCCTCCCCCCAACAAATACAAATATATGTGAGAGATGCAACTATTTATCCAAACTGGAGGCGGACCTCTCTCAACTCAGTACTGGCAAAACTAGTCAGGAGGAGAAGGTAACCACACACACCACAAACCCAGTCTCACATAAACCTATCATAACTGCAAACCAAAGACATAAACACAAAAAAACATTCTCGGTAGCTCTAATTAAAAATCTACCAAATCAACAGAGGCCTCCAAAGCAGACACCCAAGCAACCACTACCTCAAAACATAGCACATGCAACACATAGTTCACAAAGTCAGTGTGCCAAACAGTCACAGCCCTTAAGGACAAACAACATGCCTGGTACACTTGTAATAGGTGACTCCATAGTCAGACACACTGATGTCCCGCTCACCAGACTGAACAAGGAAAAGGTTACAGTAATCTGCCTATTGGGCACTAGAATCCACCACATAACACAAGCACTCAGGTCACTCCAAAGCAAGTACAAATATGACTCAGTCATTGTCCATGCTGGTGTGAATGACCTGAGACGTACCTCCCTGGACTACATGAAAAGAGACATAGAGGAGCTCTCTGATTATGTAGCCCAGGCCGGTATGACCCTGACACTGAGCAGCATCTTAACCTCAGCAAGAATGATGCCACAGTACAAACACAGAATGATCAACTTTAACAATTGGCTCAATTACTGGTGTCATTCCAAGGGGATCCAATGTCTGTCTGCTTGGGATGACATGCTTGACAAGCCACGCTGCTTTGCCAGGGGATGGCTTGCACCTGTCACCACTGGGCTTCTGGATATTGGCCAAGGCTCTTGCCACCTCCATAGTGCCTTTTTTAGGCAAGGCTCAAAAGACAAACCCACCTCCCTAGAAAACATAAGTGGAAAAAAAATAAGGGTAATCCTGCTCAAAGCCAGAAGTCTAAACCTCAAGATGCATGCTCTCAAGGCCCTCCTCAGTATGGAGAACATCAATGTCTGTGCAGTGACGGAAACCTGCTTCAAGGCTCCTGAGAGCACCCCAGCACTACCAGGTTATACCTCATATCATGCTTTTCGGCCCCAAAACCTGGACCAAACCACAAAAGGAGGGGGAGTATCCATAGTCATCATAGATACCCACACCTCCAGGTTAATGACAACTCACGAAGCATCAGAGACCATCCATGTGCAACTAACCATAGGCCAAACTGCCGTACAATTTGTAGCATGCTACAGACCACCATCTCAAATCCAGGAACCCCACTCAGCCTTCCTGAAGACACTGGAGAGTATGAATATCTCTCCAAATACCATACAAGGTACCCACAAATTACAACATAGGTGGTAATTCATTACGTACAGAAGAAGTAATCAGGGACCTAGGGACACAAGTGGACAGTAACCTCTCATTTGACAATCACATTGCCAAGGTGGCTAGGAAGACCTTCTATATTGGCCACCTTATCATGAAAGGATTCACATCTACATCAAGAGAGGTCATTGTGCCCCTATACTCTTCTCTTATCAGGCCCATAATTGAGTACAATGCCCAATTTGGGATGTACCTTACCCGACACCTGTAGCAGTTAGAAAGACCCCAAAAGTACCTCACCAAGATGATAAAGGGTCTCACACATTTGTCATATGCTGCCCGGCTGAAGAAACCCCAGCTGTATTCAGTCGCATACTGCCTACTCAGAGGCGATGTACGCCCGACGTACAAGGCCACGTCTAATACAGAATTAATGGACATGCTCCACCTCAGAAAATCTAAATCCATCAGAGCCGCGAGAGCGAGAGATGAACCTCAACACATAAATAAATAGGATGTGCTGGAGGGACAGATTCATAACCCAGAGGCTCCCTACACTCTGGAACAGAATCCCAGTCCATGTTAGGCAGAGCCCCTCACTGACTCTCTTCAAGAGAAATCTTGACGAGTGGATGGGAGATCGTAGATTTGCACCGGGGGTCATCTCTGTGTCACTTCTAGACAGAAGCACAGTAAAGTAAACCCTAAATGGGCTTAATATTCACATTGCAAGGGGTGGCGAAAGCCACACACACTCTGGCTAGGCTTATAAATACCCTAGGGCAGATAGCCTAGTATGAGCCTATGAACCTATCAAGATACAAATTGTACAGGACACTAAGGATAATCACAAGGCTTTCTTAACTGATGGTAGGAACCTTGGTGGTAATTCACAGATATGCTCTGAATTACTCAAATATTACAAACAATACACCAAACCCACACACATTGCCAACATCCAACCTGAGAGGTTCAGTGCAAACTCCCCCCCCCCCACACCAAAATGCCAAATATCTATCCCAGCAGAGTGCTGGCCCCCTGACATTGCAGATGCTGAGGTAACAGCCAGCATCTTCAAAGCAAAACACACAGCATCAGTGGTACGAGATGGTGTCCTGGGCTGCATCCAACATGAATTCCAAGAAGAATGGAACACCAAATAACACTACTGCTCAATCTCAGCCTTACCACAGGATATGTACCCAAAGAGCAGTGTACAGCAACAGCGGTCCCTCTCCACAAAGGTGGTGCCTGAATGGATACTGCAAACTATCACCACAGAATCCTGACAAGTTTGGTCTGCAAAGCTATGGAAAGGATCATTATGGACCTCAGAAATAAAGATATTGGGGACCTACAGACACTGGACCCTACCCAGTGTGGCTTTCTTAAGGGCAGATCCTGCCCCTTAAACATGTTTGACTCATTTGAAACACTCACAAAGGCCATTGATGAGGGGAATGTGGTCCACACAGCCTATCTGGACCTTGCAAAAGTCTTCCATACAATACCCCACTTGTTCATTATAGATAAGCTCACCAGCTTAAATATAAACCCCTATGTCAGTAGATGGGTTGCAAACCAGCACAAGGACAGAACTGACATGGTCAGAAATGCTGCAGCCATGTCAGACTACAAACCAGCTACAACAGGCATCCCACAAGGCTCGTTCCTGGGATCTCCCTTGTTTGGTATTTATTTCCCAAAGGTACAGGCCAACATGGAAGGACTGTGTCTGAACAAGTTTGCAGATGACTACAAACTGGACACCATATCTGACCCTCCAGCTGACACAAGCATCCTACAAAAGGACCACATAGAAACAGACAACTGGTGCCAGAGCCATGTCATCAAGCTAAATGCAGAAAAGTGTATAGTCATCCTCTTTGGAAAAACAGTAAGTGCACACCAATTACCACATAGGTGTTAACCCATTAAGTACTTTAGAAGTAATAAGAGACCTGGGGACACAAGATGATAGATATCTTGCATTTGACAACCATATGGCCGTAGTGGTTACAGAAACATACCATATACCCACCTAATCATGAAGGTATTCACATCTAGATCAGGGGAGGTCATTGTGCCTCTTCAGTCATCCTTCATCAGCCTCACAATTGAGTACAATGGCCCTTGTGGGATGTACCTTAGCAGACACCTCCATCAACTGGAAAGACCTCAAAAGTACCTCACCAGGAGGATCAAAGAGCTCTAACAGATGCCATATGTTGCCTGATTAAACAAACTGCAGCTGCACACAGTGCCATACTGCCTGCCCAGAGGCGATCTATGCCTGATGTATAAAGCCATGTCCAAGCTGGAATCAATGACCATGCTGCACCTTGTAAAATCTGAATGCCGGTGAGCTATGCACATGAGAGACCTGAACCCCAGCACTGACATAAATAGGACATGCTGTAGTGATAGATCCATAACCCAGAAGCTCCCTCCACTCTTGCATAAACCCCCAGTACAGGTTAGCCAGAGAGTCCCTCATTGACTCTCTTCAAGAGGAATCTTGATGAGTGGATGGGAGATGGTAGGTTTACCCTGGGTATCACTTTTATGTCATGGGTAGACAGCGGCACAGTATACTAACCTTGAAATATGTCATGGAAAACTCCAGTTACAATGTGTGTTGAAGGACAAACACACTCTCTGACTAGCATTAGAAATGGCCTAGGGCACATAGCTAGTGTTTGTCAATGTCCACTCAAGTTGCGGAATACACTACCAATGTTGGACAAGCCTGGTTTACGTAGTCCATATCTGAACAAAATACAACATGGTCATATTTGCACAACTGGCCCCTAACCAGTCTGGTGTGCTCTCTATGAATATTTAAAGCAGTGATAGGACTGAAACCCAGGATACTGTCCACCACAGTGAAAGCACTGAACAAGTACACTATACGATATTACAGTGTTTGGTCAGTATGAAAGGATATTGACAACTGTATGCAAACTATCCCATGGAAACCCTGCAGGCACAGCATATTCCCTGTTGGGTTCAGACACAAAGCAGTTGTGCAGTAAGAACACAACATGACTTCCAACACACAACTATATATGTGAAATATTGTTGAAGTTCACACACAACCACAAATGTGGTGGACCTCAGATCTCAACATATGGAAAGCTCACACTGGGCATGCTCGCACACTTTGATAAATGAGACATATGTCAGGCAACAAGCCATGGAAAGCCTGAACTGGGCATGCTCACACACTTAGGCCAAGTCTCAGTTTAGCAGTTGGCCACACATATCTGGCATTTGTATGTGTTAAGCCAGGAACCTCCCACTATACAGGAATTTGCCCAGTACACACAGTTAAATGACAACAGAGACATAAGTAAAATAGTGGATCCCTCTCATATTCAAACATCTTCCACAGATACACACGTTGTTCATAGAAACAGGGAAAGCTATGGCAATAAAGACCTGCAAACAGTTTATCAGTAACAAATATTGTGCATCTGAAAATTAAACATATGGGTGCAGAGGTCAATACTAGGTTGTTTGCCCTAGGGAATACATAAGCTTAGCCAGAGTGCATTTGGAGTCTGCCTCCCCAGTACAGTAGGCTACCGTGTCTCTGTAAAGTAGGTCACAGAAGGCACCGTTTAAGACTAGTGTGCTGTGCCTCCATCAAGCAGGGACACAGTGGAGATCCCAGTGGTTGAATTTGCAATGTCACATCCATGTGGCTGGAGTTTGCTGGAAGAGGGTTGGCGAGGAGTTATAACAGTAATTGAGCATCAATTATAGACTGAGGGGAGCCTTATCTGCAGTGTCTGGACAATTTCACTGTCAACAATTTGAAGTGATGATTTTGAGGGATTGAAGTGTCTTGCTAATACTGTTCAGAGATGTCCTCCCTCTGTGGGATATTGCTCTGTAAAGTATTAGCTCCCTCCTTCTGTTGTACAGCTTATATATGGCTGGTGTAAACCAGACAGGTCTCCTGTTGTGGAGGAGTCTTGGGTTTATTTGGGATAGCATAATCAATGCAAACCTTCCGGATGCTCATAGAATGCAATTGTCAAGGATTATGCAGAGTGTCCTGTATAATCCTCCAGCATGAGTCCTTTGAAGTCTTCCACCCCAGTCTTCACAAGTGCAAAGTCTGCTTTTGATAAATACTTTGTTTGCAGTGACTTCCTTGCCTGGGGGTGGGGATGGGATATGGATGTACAGGGAAAGTTGGTTATGGTCAGATATTAACAATGGTGGTCTACCGCTGGTGTGGAACATAGAGTCCCCATGTTGCAGATGGTCAGGTCCAATATGTATTCCCCCTTGTGGCTGTGGTGATTGGTCCTGCCATAGCACATGGATTCACAAATTGTAGTGGCTGTAGGGTGATGTTGTTGAGGCCTGAGTAGTTCCCCCACTCAATATACCTGTACCTGAAGTTAACCACTGTAATGGTGTATGTGAACACCTTCATATCCTACACTGTTCCCAGGGAAGCAAAGTGTGTTTCCTGGATATGGGAGGGGTGGTCTGAACTGGTTGCGTTGTGTGTTACAAGTCCTGTTGTCACAAGCATGGTATAAAACATAACTTGGCAGTGCTGATGTGCATATGTGACCCTGACGTAGGTGTCTGTTAATGCATATACATGCTATCCCCCTTACTGACGGATAGTAATAGATGTACATACCTCTTTATAAATAATGATGTCAGCACCCTATAAATACTGCAGGAGAAGAAAAGATACCCAGTAATTCGAATAGCGTGCTCTGCTTATGCGTCTCTCTCAAGTGTCATAACATAGTTAGGTAGGGGTTTAAATCCCGCAAATGCACAGTGTGTGATGAAGGAGGGGTGGTTCGTGTTTGTGCAGTTCTGTTTGAAAGAAATGTCCCTTTTGGCAACTAGAAGAACACACTACATGATGTACATTCCTTTTTGTAAACACTGATGATGTCAGCACCCTATAAGTATAGCAGCAGAAGGAAAATTTCACAGTAATGTGAATAGCACACTCAGCATATGTGCTCTTCTCAAGTGTAATGACATAGTTATGTAGGGGTTTGAATCCTGCAAATGCTCAGTGTGTGTTTTGGGGGGGGGGGGTTAGTGTGTGTGCAATTCTGTTTGAAAAACATCTCCCTTTTGTCAACTAGAAGAACACACTACATAATGTACATTCCTCTTTGTAAACACTGATGATGTCAGCACCCTATAAGTATAGCAGGAGAAAAGAAGCCACCCAATGATGTGAAGTGTCATAACACAGCTGAATAGGGGTTTGAATCCTACAAATGCTCAGTGTGTGTGTAATTCTGTTTGAAAGAAATGTCCCTTTTGGCAACTAGAAGAGCACACTACATGATGTACATTCCCCTTTGTAAACACTGATGATGTCAGCACTCTATAAGTATAGCAGGAGAAGAAAAGCCTCCAAGTAATGCAAATAGCACACTCTGCTAATGCGTCTCTTTCACCTGTCATAACATAGTTAGGTAGGGGTTTAAATCCTGCAAGTGTCATGTGTGTTTTTGTCACACAGGTTGGGTGTTGCTCTTAATATTGTATGACATATATTATAGCAGTAATTTCAATGCACACATGAGGTGTGCCACATAGACATATGTACCTGTGATCTTAAATAGTTCCCATGTGTGAAGCCTGCCTCATGTGAATACATGGAATTTGCATTACACAACTTTTTCACTGTGGTTTTCTGTGCAGGGGCTGTGGTTGGTATGTGAATATACAGTGAGATTACTCTATGGTGTCATCTTACCAGTGAGGGGATACACTTCTGGTGTGGAGCATAGAGTCCACATGTTGGTGATGATCAGGTGCAGCATGTTTTCCCCTTTGTGGGAGTGGTAACAAGTTGTTCCATAGCATTTGAGTGTATGGATTCTAGGAACCTTTCGCCTAGGGTGTTGGAGCTACAGTAATGCTCCCAGTCTATGTGTGGGTAAATGAAGCTGCCCAATATATTGTTGTTTGGAGACACCTGCATATATTCATGTGTTCTTAAGTAGGCCAAGTGGGTTACCTGGGTTTAGGAGGGTGGTCTGTAGCAGGCTATGAACTGGAAGTCAGTTTAACCCACTTTTAGTTGCACGTGGATAGTCTGTGATGCATCACGCTGTGGCAACAACCTGGGGGTGTGGGTATAGGTTCATAGGTTCATAGGTTCATACTAAGCTATCTGCCCTAGGGCATTTATAAGCTTAGCCAGAGTGTGTTTGGCTTTCGCCACCCATTTTAAATTAATTTTGCTATGCCCTTTTTCGAGGTTAGTATACTGTGCCTCTGTCTGACAGTGACACAGAAGTGATACCGGGGTAAACCTACGATCCCCCATCCACACATCAAGATTCCTCTTAAAGAGAGTCAATGAGGGACTCTGCCTAACCTGGACTGAGATTTTATTCCAGAGTGAAGGGAGCCTCTGGGTTATGAATCTGTCCCTCCAGCATGTCCTATTTATTTCAGTGCTGAGGTTCAAATCTCTCGAGCGCGTAGCTCGATGGGATTTGGATTTTCTGAGGTGCAGCATGTCCATTAATTCCAGGTTGGACATGGCTTTATATGTCAGGCACAGATCGCTTCTGAGCAGGCGGTATGCCACTGAATAGAGCTGGAGTTTCTTTAACCGGGCAGCATATGGCATCTGTTTGAGCCCTTTGATCCTCTTGGTGAGGTACTTTTGGGGTCTTTCCAGTTGCTGCAGGTGTCTGGTAAGGCACTCCCCAAAAGAGGCATTGTACTCAATTATGGGCCTAATGTGAGATGAGTAAAGAGGCACGATGACCTCCCCTGATCTAGATGTGAATCCCTTCATGATTAGGTGGGCTATATAAAATGTTTTTCTAACCACTTTGGCCATGTGGTTGTCAAATGAGAGATTGCTATCAACTTGGGTCCCCAGGTCCCTAATTACTTCTTCCATACTTAATGGATTACCACATATGTGGTCATTTGTGCCCACTTTGTTTTTGCCAAAGGGGATGACTATACACTTTTTGGCATTTCGCTTGAGGCCATGGCTCTGGCACCAGTTGTCTGTTTCTATGAGGCCCTTTTGGAGGATGCTTTTGTCAGCTGGAGAGTCAATTATAGCGTCCAGTTTGCAGTCATCTGCAAACTTGGTCAGCCACAGTCCTTCTGTGTTGGCCTGTACCTCCGAGAAATATATACCGAACAGGAGAGGTCCCAGGACTGAGCCTTGTGGGATGCCACTTGTAACTGGTTTGGAGTCTGACATGGCTCCAGCAATTCTAACCATATGGGTTCTGTCCTTGAGCCAGTTTGCAACCCATCTAGTGACATAGGGGTTTATATTTAAGCTGGTGAGCTTATCTATAATGCCCGAGTGGGGTATGTATCGAAGGCTTTTGCGAGGTCCAGGTAGGTTGTGTGGACCACCTTCCCCTCGTCAATGGCCTTGGTGACTGTTTCAAATAAATTGACCAGGTTTAAGAGGCAGGATCTGCCCTTAACAAAGCCAAACTGGGTAGGATCCAGTGTCTGTAGGTCCCCAATATCTTTTTTTATGAGGTCCATGATGATCCTTTCCATAGCTTTGCAGACCAACCTAGTCAGGCTTATGGGGTGATAGTTTCCAGGATCCATTGAGGCACCACCTTTGTGTAGAGGGACCACTGTTGCTGTACTCCACTCTTTGGGTACATATCCTGTGGTAAGGCTGAGATTGAACAGTAGTTTTATGTTTGGGTTTAGCTCTTCTTGGAGTTCATGTAGGACGCAGCCCGGGACACCGTCTGGTCTCACTGATGCTGTGTTTTTTGCTTTGGAGAGGGCGTCTCTTACCTGAGCATCTGAGATGTCAGGGGGGCAGAACTCTGCTGGGATAGATATTTGCCCTTTTGGTGGGGGGGGGAGTTTGCGCTGAACCTGTCAGCTAGGATGTCGGCAATGTCTGTGGGTTCGGTGTATTTTTTGTCATTTTGGACTAATTCTGAGCATATCTGGGAATTCCCACCCAGGTTCCTAACATAACTAAATAAAGCCTTGTGATTACCCTTAGTGTCCTGTGCAATGTTTCTCTCAAAGCTGGCCTTAGATGATTTTATGAGTGCCCGTAGTTTTTTGCTAACACTGATCAGAGATGCCTTCCCTTTTTGGGATTTTGCTCTATCATGTAGTAGCTTCCTCCTTCTATTGTATAGTTTGTTTATGGCTGGGGTCCACCAGACAGGACGTCTGCCTTTGGAGGATTGGGTCTTGGTTTTATTTGGGATTGCATGATACATGCATTCCTGAAGGTGTTCATAGAATGTGTTTATAAAGGATTCTGTGGTCTGGGCCATATTTTCCACAGGCCTGGGGGCTTTGAAGGATTCCACCTTGGTTTTGAAGAGTGTGAAATTTGCTTTAGAGAAGTTTTTCACTGTGGTTTTCTGGGCAGGGGGTGGGGTTGGGATGTGAATATCCAGTGAGATTAGTTTATGGTCTGATCTTACCAGTGAGGGATACACTTCTGGTCTGGAGCATAGAGTCCCCATGTTGGTGATGATCAGGTCCAGTATGTTTTCCCCTCTTGAGGGAGTGGTAACAAGTTGTTCCATAGCATTTGAGTTTATAGATTCTAGGAACCTTTGGGCTAGGGTGTTGGAGCTAGAGTAATGCTCCCAGTCTATGTTTGGGTAGTTGAAGTCACCCAATATAATGGTGTTTGGAGAGACCTTCATATTTTCCAGTGTTCTCAGGAAGGCCAATTGGGGTTCCTGGGTTTGGGAGGGTGGTCTGTAGCAGGCTATAAACTGGAAGGCAGTTTTACCTACTGTTAGTTGCACATGGATAATCTCTGATGCTTCGTGCTGTGCCACCAACCTGGAGGTGTGGGTATCTTTGACAAATATTGATAGTCCCCCTCCTTTTCTGGTTCGGTCCAAGTTTTGGGGCCAAAAAGCATGGTATGTGGTATAACCTGGTAGTGCTGGGGTGCTCTCGGGAGCCTTGAACCAGTTTTCTGTTACTGCACAGATATTGATGTTCTCCATGCTAAGGAGAGTTTCCAGTGCATGCATCTTGAGGTTTAGACTTCTGGCTTTGAGTAGCATTACTCTTAGTTTCTTATCCCTTGTGATACCTATGGAGGTGGGTTTGTCTTTTGAGCCTTGCCTAGAAAAGGCACTATGGAGGTAGCAAGAGCCTTTGCCAATATCCGAAAGCCCAGGGGTGACAGGTGCAAGCCATCCCTAGCGAAGCACCGTGGCTTGTCGAGCATGTCATCCCAGGCTGACAGGCATTGGATCCCCTTTGAATGACACCAATACTTAAGCCAATTGTTGAAATTGATCATCTTGTCTTCATATTGTGGCATCATTCTTGGTGAGGGTAAGATGCTACTCAAGGTCAGGGTCATACCGGCCTGGGCCACATGCTCAGAGAGCTCCAATATGTCTCTTTTCATGTAGTCCAGGGAGGTACATCTCAGGTCATTCACACCAGCATGGACAATGACTGAGTCATATTTGTACTTGCATTGGAGTGACCTGAGTGCTTGTGTTATGTGGTGGATCCTAGCGCCCGATAGGCAGCGCACCATGACCTTCTCCTTGTTCAGATGGTGAGCGGGACGTCAGTGTGCCTGACGATAGAGTCACCTATTACAAGTGTATCAGGTGTGTTGTTTAGCCTTAAGGGCTGTGACTGTAGCAGTTGCTTGGGTGTCTGCTTTGGAGGTCTCTGCTGCTTAGGCAGATTTTTATTTAGAGCTTCCGAGTATGTTTTTGTGTGTTTATGTGTTTGGTTTGCTGTCATGATAGGTCTATGTGAGACTGGAATTGTAGTGAGTGTGGTTTCCTTCTCCTCCTGACAGGTTTCGCCAGTACTGAGTTGAGAGATTTTAGACTCCAGTTTGGCTATATGGTTGTATCTCTCACATGTGTTGGAATTTGTTGGGAGGAGGAGAGGGTTGCCTGTGTACATGATGCAGTTGTAACATTGTCTCAAGATTCCCAGATTCACCAGCTGGACCGGAGAGGAGATTGACAACTGACCTTTGGACATGCTAAAATAGTATTGGGAATTCCTTTATAATTGAAAAAAAAGGGGTAATGGGGAAAAAGGTACTCAAGGGGAGTTTGTGAGGGTGTAGTGCTTTTAATTTTTTAGTGCTGACTTATATAATTGCTTTAGTGAGCAAGTGCCAGGTAACTTAAATGCAATGTGTTACAGGTAACTTAAATGCAAAAATGACAAACAGTAACTTTCTTTCAAGTGGGTTGGGAGGGTGGCCTAATGGTTAAGGTGTTTTGCCTTACAAACACAAGGTACAGGGTTTGAATCTCACAGGGGATAATTGGCTAGGCTTAAAATGGCTCGCAAGGGCAGTTAGCCTAGTACTAATCTATGATCCTATGATCCTAAGTGAAACAAGGAAATAAGTACAGTAAGCAATGCAGATGTCACTAGGGCTCCACAGAAGTGCTGAAAAGAAGTGTTTTATGTGGAATTAGCGTTTCAGGGAAATAACAAGCAAACAAGCATACAAACAAAGCTAGATTCAGCAGGTTGGATCTATTCTATGCTACAGCTAACAAGGTGTACCAATTTCAGTAAGAAACAGTTCAAATATGCAGGCACTATAGGCCTTTAACCAGAAATTCCCAGCTCAGATGGGCAGAGTCCAGCCTCTCCTCCCACAAGAGTGCAGACTACGAACCTTCTTAATGTAAAATAACTGGCCTGAAGCCCAAGTGCTTAAACCAGAACTAATACACTTTTAGAATAACTGACACTGAGCCCTCAATCAGCAGTTCCCAACTTAGAAGAATGTAAGCTACCTGTCCTGCCACCACAGTATCCTTGACATTTAATGAGACTCACCCTACTGTCATAGTTAGTTCTGTGTTTTGGGGCTGTCAAACATGGTATGAGGTGTAACCTGGTAGTGCTAGGGTGCTCTTGAGAGTCTTGAACCTGTTGTCTATTACTGCACATATCAACCTTCTCCATGCTGAGCAGAGTTTGGACTGCATGCAACTTCCGGTTTACATGTCCAGCATTGAGTATCATTACTTCCATTTTCTTATCCCCTGTGCTAACTATGTAGGTGGCCTTGTGTTGTCAGCCTTACCACCAGAATGCAAAGATGTGCAGACATTACACTTTTGTAATTAATAGTGGTGTACAAAACAATACAATGAGAATCATACTGTTAATGCATCAGGCATGCTGGGATATACCCACAATGATATCATTACACTGTTCTGTTAACAACATGATAATATTACTATACTTCTATGTAGTCACCCTGTGCATCAGCACCATGTTAACCTGTTCAGCATCAATGTTACAGATTGCAGGAGGTGGCACAGTTTCATCATATGCACAGGGTGTGTACTTGGTATGCCTGAGTCTGCCACTGATACATCCAATCGACATGTATGTGTGTGTGTGTGTGTTAGTGAGGGACAACTGTACAAGATGGGGCAATGTTGATGCGGTGTGTGTGTGTATGTGTTAGCCCTAGGTGTTAGCATTATGCATGTGTGTAAGCATACACACAGTTCCACCTCATGGCTGCCATATATGGGTGTTTGTGGATAGCCACAGACTGTACCTGCCAGGTCATACAGATCACTGTTTCTGGCCATGGACACAGTACCTGTGCCTGGCAGGGGTGCTACAGACAGTATCAGGTACTAAGCCAGACTGGGTACTGTCATCAGAAGCAGTTGGTTGATGACTGGACACATGTCCCTGCTGGGAATGTCCAGAGCCACGTGCACATGGTCTCCTAGGGCAGTCTGATGACAGCACAGACCCAGCATTTCTGGGGCTGGTACTGGCACTATGGGAGAGGCTGCAGGTTTGTTGTCATCCGCGACAACTGCCAGCTGCTGATGTTGCTGGCATACATCCACGTTGACGCCTCAACCATCCTGCATTGCCCTGGCTCATGAACATGTAGTTGTAAAACAGATCTAATGTGTCCCCCCAATGTTTATCAATGACCTCGGTGAAATTACGGATGGCAGCCGCAACATCACGCATAGTGTCATTCATAGCAGTGCAATGTGCTCTAAGCTCCCTCAGACCCTGTCTGGTATACTGTTCCATACATGCCTGTGCCTGCATTACAGCCCGGAACATAGCTGAGGTTGAAAGACCTCTATGGGCACGGCTGACAGGGGCAGTACGACCACGGCTGCTTCCACGAGAACCCCTGGACATCTGCCTGTGTGGTACCATGTCAGGATTCTGGCCATGGCTGCTGTGAGGGTATGCATGTGCCACTGATACCACATTACCCTGGTCAATGCCCACTGTATGTTGTCCCTCACCTAAGGACATTGGTGACAATGGATGTATCGGCAGGATGACTGTGCGCATTGATGGGGTTGACTACTGTGTACTGTCGATTGGCTGACTAACAACAGACCCTGTCACACCTCCCTGTGCCATTACACATGTATCATCATTATCACTATCCCCAGCAGTGGTTTCAGGTTCCCTGCTGCACACCACCAGAGCAACACCAGAACCTGTGAGAGGAAGACAGGAAACAGTTTACAATGTGTACACAATGTTACCACAGATGCACACGGGCACATACACACATGCACACATGCACACATGGGCACATGCACACATGCACACATGAGCACCTGCACACATGCACACATGGGTACAAGCACACATGCACACGTGGGCACATGCACACATGGGCATATGCACACATGCACACAGGGGCACATGCACACATGCACACATGCACAGATGGGCACATGCACACATGCACACATGGGCACATGCACACATGCACACATGCACACATGCGCATATGCACATATGCTCACATGGGCACATGCACACTCCTCAGTACATGAGATACAAACACACAGACACAAACACACCTGCAATCCAACACATAGCAATACTGTTTGAGGGTATTATTACTATTATTATCATTAGTATTAAAAGTATTGTTATTACACACTCACCAGCATGGATTGGCTGCCTTGCTGTTACTCTAGAGGGACCTGCACAAATAAGACATTTATTGTCATTGGGCACAACTGTGCCATTGATACTGAGAGTATGATACAGTACAGTAGTACAACAGTTGGCTTTCACAGGTCTACTGCTGATATTGAGAATATCAATCTTGCACAATAATTTCCAGGATAACAGCTACAAACACAGTACACATCTCACACATGCATAAACTACCAGTGTAGAGAACAGTCAACTATAGATATGGCATGTTACCTGCACGCTCCATGTCCACATGCTGGGTGGCTCCAGCCTCCATCATTACACACATCTGTGGATGTTGTTGTTGTTGGGCTGAAGCCACAACACTTAGAAGGAGCTACTCCAGTCTGGTGAGGGGGGTGTATAGGTGCCCCACCACCTGTGGCAAGCTGTTGCTTGTGATATCAGATGCACGCTGATGGGCATTTCTAATTAAATCACTGCAGTGATGGCGTACCTGCTCATATGTCCGGTTATGCATGCCTATGTCATTTACCCGACGGACAAGGTCTTGCCACAGTGCAGCCCTCTCCTGCTGGTTCTGGCTGGTCCGGGAAAAGAGTGTTGCAAAATCCTGCACCAGGCTCTGGTGTATCACCTCATCCTCTGCAGCCGAATAAGAGGGGTTGCGTTGATGCACCATCGCCCTGGAAGGAAAAGAAAAATATGTGAGCAAGTAATATGGCACACATAATATTCTACTGTAGTGATATCACTGAACTGCCATATATAGCATCGGTCTGTCTATCAGGGGATACACATGTAAATGACCACATATCAGTGCTCAGCCAACAACTGTGTGACAGTGCCCGGCACACTCCATACAACAAACTAGTATACACCAGCAGTCGGCACACTGTTTGTGGTCCAATGCACAACCTCATACTGGGGGTATGTATCAAGGTAATGGATAGGGAACATTGTCATCCCATGCAATGCATGCAAGGCACAGTTAAAATTTCAATGGTAATGCACCCTAGTCTTTGCAGCCATACCCCTACCTACACCGCAGTCATATACAGGGAACCACAGCACAACATATGGCAATGTAGTATGTTTGTATCCCAATACCTGACACATCTTTCTCTGGCCTCACACCAAGGACACACACTACCATGACAGACACAAAGTCATGCTGAGCAATCACATCATTACAGACCTTGCACACAGTCAGTGGCACACTCATTCCACCTCACATAGTTGGTATTGCAATTAGTACATGTGTGGGTGCATTGTGTCATAGGTAGGTAGTATGCTATTGGCCCTGGGCCTACAGCAGCATACTGTTATGCTACGCTGCCCCTTGGGATTGTACTTGCTCCTGTCAAACAGTTACACAGGGTGACTCATATGGCATATTACCTATATGCATAACATTCAACAGGGGTATGTCTGACATCTACTAATGAGGAGCCTTGCTTCTTAATGCTGGGTGGTTTACTCCAGGGTATGGCTTATTTGTGGGTAGGAACCTGTACCTCCACCATGTGCTCTTTACTGCGGTGCCAAGGATGACAGACATAGGTCATTTAGGCTGGGGATATTGTGAGGTGTTACCATGGTTGTTGGACAACTGTTATGGGTGTGACTTAACTATGTATATCCAGCAGTGGTAACCTCTGTGTAGGTAGTATGAAAGGCACTCTATCTGTGGTTTTGTCAGTCACTCTGCATAGGTAATGTGTTTGAGGGCATTATCACTGTTTGTTAGGTATGACTGTGTCCTTCTCCCTTTCTGTAGTTGTCATGGGAGGTACATACCGTGTAGGACATTGTGAGGTGTAGAGGAGTACAGTGACCTACATTTCCCTAGCTGACACACCATTTGCGCTGACACATACCATGTACAGGGATTACAAGACTAGTGTGCCACTGTGAATATCGAAGGGGAGGCTATTGTACACTTGTTTCCCATGTTCCCTTCTGACAAATCCAGTAGTAGGCTGGCAACCACCTATATGGTGGTTAGTGGTGACAGTGTTTTGGAATGGGGTATGGTACTCCAGTATCCACACTGGTATTCAGTCTATGCCTTTGTCACCAGGCACCTGTTGCAATACATCTGCACACATGTGCCTCTCTCAGTATGTATATATATATATATATATATATATATATATATATATATATATATATATATATATATATATATATATATCTAGAGAGAGAGAGAGGGAAGAGAGAGAGAGAGATATTCATATATATACATATCTCTAGACATTGATATATGTCTGTATATGTGTATGTATCTATATATCTATATATGTATGTGTCTATTACATATATATGTATATACATATTCTATCTATCTATCTATCTATCTATCTATCTATCTATCTATCTATCTATATATGTCTATCTATGTATACATACCTCTCCATCTATATACACATATATGCATATTATATATATATATATATATATATATATATATATATATACATATATAAATATACATATATATATTTTTTTTATTTACACATATGAATACACACACTAACATACTGCTAAACATCCATTACTGTACAACCTACATTGTACGTTGTACTACAACCTACATTGATATGTGCACATAGCAACCTTCAAATACATATGTATGTCCAGCCTTCACTAACAGTTGCAGTATGTCCCCTGCCCTATGCACATCTTCATATATATATATAGATACAGATTGCTAACAGATATGGAGGGTTCACAGTATGTAGATTATTAGATTATGTAGTTTACATTACCTTTGTTTCTGACTGTTGTTTGGGATGGCTTGCTGCTGGCTGGCTTGCTGCTGGCTGGCTTGCTGCTGGCTGGCTTGCTGATGGCTGGCCTGCTGATGGTTGGCTTGCTGATGGTTGGCTTGATTTTTTTTATTTTTATTTTTTTTTTGTTTGGTCTCTCTCTTTCTCTCTCTCTGTCTCTCCCTCCGGTTGTTGCAATGAAACTATTGCATGTGTGGACTGGGAGTACAGGCTGCTTTTGTAGGTATCTGCACATGTGCATGTGATGGCCTCTGCACCAATTGTTAGCCAGCATTTACTAATTGCATGCAGCCTGTTGTGTGGTAATTGCAGTTCTCACTGTGATTTCAGGACAGTGCTATAAAATGTTAGGTTAGGTAGCCGTAGCCCTTTCAGATTTTCAAGGTTGGGACCATGCTGGTATACTGTGGACACTGTTCTGTGAGTGTAAAGGTTGTTATGTCTGTCATATTTAAGGCTGTGTTGTAGGCACAGAAATGCATGTTGGACTGAAACCTGACTGTTGCTTCTTCCAGTTCATTCTTCTCAGTGTGTATGTTAATTGACACCTAATAATACTAATACTGTTTAAATGGGAGTATGTGCTTTCCTGTGGGACTTGTGGATTAAATGGTATACAGCAGTGGCTCTTGCAATTTGTTGCTATGGCTTTACTATTTAGCCTTTACATTCACTCCTTGAAGGCCTGCTAGGTGTCTTTACTGGAATGTGTTGCTATGGCTTTCCTATTTTCCATTTACATTCACTCCTTGTAATGCTTGATATATTTCTTTCAGCAGCAATTCCTTATATGTTTGGTGTGGTTTCGTGGTACTGCATGCAGTCTGGTAAGGCCAAGGTGTGGGGCTTGACACCTACAAGGGTATTTTATTTTGCTGCTGAGCAGTAGTGGGGCCTTGTACTTTATACTAACAGTTATGGATATCAGGCACATGCAGCGCTTGTAAACTGCTATACTGTCCTTATTTTATTAGTTGGCTACATCCTTTGATATTTCTGGGTTGTACTCCTACATGAGGGTGTGCTTGTGGAAGCAATTGTACAGCTATTCACAGAGTGTGTGACAGCAGACAAAATGAGACACCTGTGAGTTTCTGACACTTGCAGGTCTCAGATACTCTCAGGTGTATCTTTTAGCAGCCTCAGGGAATGGTACATATCAGTGGGATACACCCGTGATATATTTCAGATATTCTGCAGTTGTGACTGTGGGGTATTTTGAGCATATGTATTACTACACCATTTCTGACATGCAAGTAGTGCATACTTTAAGTAATTGACAGTTACCGTTACGTGGGATTCCACACCTTTCTGCCTACTGTTAGTACATTTCACAGGGAATCAGTGGGGCACAGTTAACATTTGTTTGCAAATCAGGAACATCCCTGTAAATCAGTCACAGTTGCGATGTCTGGCTTCTTACCTATTCAGATATGGTGGTGTTTATCCTGCTCTGATAGTGTGTGTGGTTTGCAAGGTGCTACTGTCACATAATTACCTACTAGCATGGCTGTTTCTCTTCTCACACTAATGTAATGCAATTCCACAAGAATTGCCAGTAAAGATACAAGAAAAGCTTTGTGTAATAGCCTTTCTATATTCCCTTTACATTCAGTCCTACTGTTTCATGATATATTGCTTTCAGCACAAAGTTCTTGTATATCAGTCATGACTTAGTGGTAAATCATGCAAACTAGTGTTTCCAAGGTCCTGGGTTCGAGACTGACAGAGGAATTTTATTTTGCTGCTGAGCAGACTACAGGCCTTGTCATTCAGAGTGACTAAGGCACTTTTAAGCAGTTGTAAGCGGGTTAGCGCTGGATTGTGCAGAGCTCATGCATGTGCAGTGATGCTTAGCTTCGCGCACACACGCTTAGCTAAGCACACACAAGCGCACACCCGCTTACAACTGCTTAAAAGTGCTTACTCTTGCGCACACCTGTGCTAATTTCTTTGAAAGAAAAGAAAATGGGGAGATAAGAAAGTGGTGAAAAAGGGGGCACAAAGAGGGTAGGATAGTAGGAAAGCAAGCTCGGGCTTTGCAGGAAGGATGTAGGAAAGGCCCATAGCTGCCCATTTCTTTATCAGCAACAGCTGTGCATATGTGTGTAATTTGGTGTGAAATTTGAAACCTTCCACCCCTGAGAGAGGGGTGAGGACAACAAAATATGTTGTACAACCAATTGTAATTACCAGTTCACATGTCCAGCAGACATGTCTGCAAAATGGGCAGCTATGTATGGGGCGTAATTTTTTTGCGGGAACAGAGTGCCCTTTTTTTATTTTTTTTTCAAGTGAGAGTGGAATGTGAGGTACAGGAAGTAGGTATATTTCGGGAGGTAGGTAGGGGAGGTTAAAAGACAAGACAAACAAGACGCATACAGGGGCGGAGTATGACACATGTGGTAGGGAACACAATTGATGGGGACTGATGTTTGGATATTGCAAGCCCATGAGCCCACAGATGGCAACAGTGGAACTGAGATCCCCACCCATGGGCAGTTGCCACTGTGCCTTCACTGCCCAGGACGGGGCTGTGCTGGGGGCTGTGTAGGATGGGCAGCAGGCACACCCATGAGTTGTGCCACCCGTGCCTCAAGCTGGCGTAGGGATTCAAGCACAGAATGCCTGATCTCACTACGCATCACAGACCGGACACTTTGGAGGGTGAGTGGACATTCTCCTCCAGCCATGCTTGCAGAGGGGGGATGAGCCCCATCCCCTGCACTGCTTCCACCCAAAGGTGACACAGGGCCACCAGAGGAGGTTGCGGCCTGGGCACTAGTGCCAGGTGCACTCGCCAGCTGAGGTGGGAGAGGTGGGACCGCTGGAACCCACCTTCCCTGTTATCCTATGTTTAGCAATATTTTATGACATTTTGGGTTAGTAACAAACAATACCATTCAAAATTAGTTGTAACAGCATGCATCAGTATTCCCATTATCCAAACACCCATGAATTCCAAACATTGAACAGCAAGCATAACACATGCATATTTTGAACAACAGTACCCAATCCAACAGCATGCAGGGTTGATTGATGGCAACAGGCCATCAGGTTTGGATATGTGAACAGGGCACACGCATCAACGTGTATGCAAATATGTATGAACCAACAGGACAAATGTCCATAGGAATTAATTGTGAATACACATACCCAGTTTGGTGTGGAATTGCATTATTTGTGAATATAGGGTAGGGTGAAGAAATATTTCATTAACAACTTCAACTACCTATACATATGCTGTACATTTCTAGTAGCTGCAGATATATATATACCCTACAGGTCTTAGTACAGTTTCCTATATGTAACCTTAGGAATGTTGATGATGGGAATGTTACTGCTACATTAATATACATTGCATTTTTATTCATACACGTTCATATCTGGCTGTGTTCAGGTATAGCATCCTGCTACATTTGATTTATATGGCTCTAGACAACTGTGGATGTTCATTATTTCATACAACCATACTATCTCCATATTGCAAGGATACAGCAACATATCCAAATTGTGGGACAGACACATTCCAGCTTCAGTACTTTATTACAAATATTTCACTGTTTGGTTGTGACTGTCTCATTCATTTCATTATGTACTGACTGCAGTATACTTTATTCAAGAGTTATTACAGCTTTCTTGGTGGATTCATACCTCTTTCTCACGCTCTCACTTGTTTTATTTTTACAATTCAAGATGGTACTTAATTCTAGGCGTTATTAACATGTCTTACTTGGTTACAACAATCCTTTCCAACAGACTCACTTGTTTCATATGGCAGATTTTAAAAGGGAATGTATTTGACACATGTCTATTGTCTTTAGCTTGTTTACCACTAATTTTCAGGCTGCAGCAGGTTAACTGATATTACAATACAGGTGGAAATCTCTATTTCAAACTTGTTTAATTTTTATTTCTGGATTACAGGCTGCATCACTTATCTAATCATACAGTACTAGCAGAATCTTTCTTCTAGTGTTATTTGAACTTTATTAATATGTAACTACACTGAACTCTTTTACAAGCTGTCTCACTTATATTGTATAACAATTACAGAAAAATAATTACTAACCTGCCTGGTGGCGCAACCGCACCAGCCTATCACCATAGGCTCGCCGATTCGCGGAATGCACACCTGCAGCTGTAATATAAATTAAGTAATATTGGAACATACATCTCCATAATATCAGCTAGGATAATTTCTTACATACGTAATTACATGGATACTTAGTAGTGGGGCGATGGGCATTTGCCGGGCCTCCTGGATCCAACGGTTCAGTTGGTCCTGCTTTCATCTCTTCAGGTCCGCATGTTGGTGATAGACCTGTTCACCAGTCCTTTGTATGTCTGTGGCACTGGTGAGATCATGTGCCAACTGGTTCCATGCCTCTGCCTTGTACGCACCCCAGGGAACCTGACCCTGCATGAGTTGAGCCTCATGATCGTGGACTAGGAGCCAAACCATATATTTTGACTCCTCAACACCCCACCTCTGTGCTCAGAAGCGACTGCCCTCTCCGACACCTGCCATCCTGACTGCAAATAGGTTCCACAATCAGTTATGCTGTGTATTCTCTCCTATGGGGCTTATATATGCCGTTTTTCCCACACTTATCTGTGATTGGCCATTTTGGAAATGTATCAGCTTAAAAAAACCTGCTTTGTCATGCTTCTATTTCCATTCATTCCTATATATATGCTAATACTGCACTGCTCAGTACAACTGTCATGGCTTAGTGGTTCAGTACTTTGACTATGGTGCACAGTATTCTGGGTTCGAGCCCGGGCATTGCTTTTTTATTTTATGACTGTCTACACAGGCTAGGAGGTGTGTCTGTGTAAAGGCGGCTTTAATACAGCCTGCCCTACTTTGCCCATTGGTAAGCTGGTTGGCACTTTGCGCAGCTCCGTGTAAACAGGTCATTCTGGTTTACGGGTCATTTGGCTATGAGCACGCATATTACGCTGCGTGAGGCATTGCTCAGCTACAGGCACACAGTTTGAGTATGTTAAAGTGCTGCTCAACTCCGGGCACTCATATTACACCTGTTAAACCACTGCTCACCTGCAGGCAGTCATACTCAGCTTGTTAGAGCGCTGCTCAGCTATGGGCTCCTGTAGATTTTTTTTTTTTATTGTATCAGATTTCTTCCAAAATACATGGCCCTTTTCATTACATTTTACTTAAATTATAGTTATATATATGTACATATATGTCAGGGGATTGTTTTGTGCTTATTTCACTAAAAATAGAAAATGATGCTGCTGGAGCTCGAACCATGACTACCTCCTCTTTGGCCAACGTCTCTACCACTACGCTATTGCTACTTGGCTTAATTTGCATATTTAGATCTTATATGCTTTTTCAATGACTGCTAACTGTAGCTGAGCGAAGGGCACACCCGCACAAACGAGCACAATTACAGGCAAACATTTTTGAAATAATAAAAAAAAAAAATTAAACTGTTAATTTTTACGTTTTACATTACAGTTGGGTTTATAGTCTGTGGGGGCATGTGTGGTGTTGTGTTTCTTGACATTTCCGCAGACTAACTCGGAGATTCCTTTCAGGACTGTGACTCTTCTGGGGGAGTGTCCCTTTGCAGGACTTGCCATGCAGACACGCCCCCTACTTTCCTACACGGACCGTGTTAGCCTAGGGTGTGATTCAGCATGCCCTCATGAATATGCATGGCATGCTGACGTCACACCATTTAACTGCAGCCTCCATGTAAAACTTGTTAACTCTTACACAGAGGTTTTGTGAATCCTGCTGATTAACTTGGCACAAACATAAAAGGAAGCAATAGGACAAGCAATTAAATAAACTGCAAAACGAAATAGATATTAAACTTAATATACAAAAAGGACATAGTCAGTTAACTAATGAGTTAGCAATGAAAAATAAAGAATATACTGAAATATTATATCATAAAATAATGATAGAATTAGAAAAAATCAAACTTATTTCTTATTATATGAACCTGAAGAATCAAATTAAAATAGCACTATGACAATTGGGAAGAGATGGGCGAAGGTTGCCAGCCTAGTCAAAAAGAATTTGATATATAATTCTGGCATTTGTAAATAAATGTAAAATACAAGCATGTTTTCTTGAGTGTAAAACAACACTGTGAAATGTGGAACTGCAAAATATGTGACAACATTGCACTCTACTGGCCCAGTGAAGCATGCTGTGATCCGTTCATATAAGAATTCAGCTCCTGTGTGTCTGGAAGAAGGTTTCATGCCCATTGTTTTAAGGCTAAAGTTTATGACCAGAATTTACATGTGTAAGGTGCTTTATTGCTCTAGTTTCTGCTAGAGTGTATATGTGAAATGCCTTGTATTATTGTAAGTTTATGAGCAGGTGTTAGATTGCTAAATAATGCAGTTTGTGGCCTGAAAACTCAGACCATGTTTTACAATGATGCAATATGAATACTGGGAAAACCTAAGTGTCAAAAATGATTTAATTTGGGAGGGACTTGGAGACATGTTTGTTAGTAATGTTTAAATACTATTTCTCACAAGAGACTGAGAGCATTTTGACTTTGGACATCTAACTCAGCACTCTATCCTATGCTCACATGTAAGTTTTAGCACTGTGATTTCTTGTAGGAATAGTTAAAGCTAGTAAAGATTAATTAGCTATTTTTGTTTGAAATCAGACCTGTCCTACTGCATTATTTTATGTTTCCGTGTGATCTCTGAACTCTTAGATATCTATGTGGTGTGGTAGTTTTGTTTTAGTCTTGTCTTTTAATTATTTATTATTAAATATTTTTAAAACCTTCTACCTGTGGTTGGTTTATATAGAGATAAAGTATGCTTTAGAGTACATTATATATTTATAGAGTTTACTGTCTAAGCCCTTCCAATAAGCCTAGACTGAATAGTCACATTACCACTGGATAATAATATTGCACAGTAATATTTGGACACCCTTTTAAGGGCCTTTTAGTAGGTGATATTATTATCTGGTTGGTGGCAGGGATTACTAATGTATGGTCTGGGTAAAGGGGCACAGCTGGAGAATCTGTAGCCGTCTTTCCCAGGAGTGTCTGTGAAGTTGTATAAATACTTATCTCAAAGTGTGTGTGTGTTGTGTCAGCTACTTAGCAGGGACACAAAGCACTGGTTGGATAGAGAGGGTAAACATGAAAATATTGCATATTCAGAACAGCAAATTTTTTTCCATGGAAAAAAATCCGCTGCTCCGAAACACATACACACAACACAAGCACATCAAACAAACAGCAACCCCACACACACACTTAAATTCCTACATCTAACACTACACTAAACTAAACATACACTACTATCTACACACTTACCTTAACCCAAACCCTAACCCTAAAGTCTGTCACTATCGCACACATGCCTAACCCGCGCCCTAACTCTAACTCACATAACCCATCCCTAACCCTAACGTACAAACAATCGCACACTTACCTGAACCCAACCCATAATTTTCCATCACAGCGCTAAGAATAGCGAAGCCACAGAAACAGCCAATCAAATTCTTTCCCGAGGAAAGAATTCACTGTTCTGCAGCTTCGCTATTCTTAGCTTTCACTGAATAGTGTTCGATATCAGAACATTCAAAGTTTTAAAACTTCAATGTTCTGGTATAGACCCCATTGCAAGGCCTGAGGCAGGAAGCTAGGGAGGCACCTGATTCTCAAGGGAAGGGGGAATCTGTATACTGGGACAAAGGGTTACTATACAGAGAGTGGACCCCTGAGGGAGGGCTAGAAGGGGAGAGAGTACAGCAGTTGGTATTACCTAGAGCTTACTATCTGGTGCTTCTAGCCATAGCCAATGATATTCCCTTTGCAGGTCATATGGGCATAAAACATACAAAGAGGCATATTATGCAACACGTCTATTGGCCTGAAATTTCCAGAGATGTAACAAGGTACTGCAGGACCTGTGAGCAGTGTCAATAGGTAGGCAAGGCAGGAGAAAAGGTGAGAGCTCCTTTGATGCCTTTGCCTGTGATTGAGGAGCCATTTCCGAGGGTAGCTATGGATATTGTGGGTCCTCTGAGTACCCCAAGTTCCACAGGGAAAAAGTATATCCTAGTGATGGTAGATTATGCTACACAGTACCCTGAGGCATTGGCTTTGTCCTCTATTGAGGCTGAAAAGGTGGCAAATGCTTTGCTAGAGATTTTCAGCAGGTAGGTTTCCCAAAGGAAATACTGTCTGACAGAGGTGCCCATTTTATGTCAGCCCTGCCGGCTTGTCTGTGGAAGCCCTGTGGGGTGAAGCACATGAAAACCACACCCTACCATCTCCAGACTAATGGTCTTGTTGAGAGTTTAAACTCTACAGTCAGTTCCATGCTATGGGAATTTGCAGGTCAGTTTAAGAGGGAGTGGGACACATATTTGCCCCATCTATTGATTGCTAACAGAGAGGTTTCCCAGGAATCCATAGGTTTTTCACCCTTTGAGTTGCTGTATGGGCATAGGGTGAGGGGTCCTCTAGATTTAATTTGAGATGAGTGGGAAGGTGAGTGTGAGTCTCACAAGGAGTATGTTGTGGCATATGTCCTGAACCTCAGGACAAGGCTCAGGGAACTCATGGAGCTGGCCCAGGAGAACCTGGCAGAAGCCCAACAACAGAAAAAGGTGTGGTATGACAGGAATGCTCGAACTTGAGAGTATGCTGTAGGGCAGCAGGTGATGGTTCTCATTCCTGTCAGACACAACAAGTTGCAGGCAGCTTGGGAGGGACCCTACAAGGAGGTAAGAAAGGTAAGTGATGTTAACTACATGGTGGAAGTGCTAGGCAGATGGCAGGGGCACAAATCGTACCATGTTAACATGTTGAAACCTTACCATGATAGGGAGGCCCTTGTGCTGAGCACTTGCAGTGGATTGCAGGAGGA